>NC_080381.1:63180455-63464262 GCF_014773155.1 Arachis stenosperma
GAGATGGAGAGATTCATCTCAAAGGTGCATCAAGACCACTTCTATGAAGTTGTGGCCATGAAGAAGGTGATCCCCGAGGTCCCTTTCAAACTCAAAAAGGGTGAATATCCGGAGATCCGAAGAAGAGGTTGGGAAGTTCTTACCAACCCCATTCAACAAGTCGGAATCTTAATGGTTCAAGAGTTCTATGCCAATGCATGGATCACCAAGAACCATGATCAAAGTGTGAACCCGAACCCAAAGAATTGGCTTACAATGGTTCGGGGGAAATGCTTAGATTTTAGTCCGGAAAATGTAAGGTTGGCATTCAACTTGCCTATGATGCAAGGAGATGAACACCCTTACACTAGAAGGGTCAACTTTGATCAAAGGTTGGACCAAGTCCTCATAGACATTTGTGAAGAGGGCGCTCAATGGAAGAGAGATTCAAGAGGGAAGCCGGTTCAACTGAGAAGGCATGACCTCAAGCCCGTGGCTAGGGGATGGTTGGAGTTTATCCAATGCTCAATCATTCCCACTAGCAACCGGTCTGAAGTTACTATAGACCGGGCCATCATGATTCATAGCATCATGATTGGAGAGGAAGTAGAAGTTCATGAGGTTATAGCCCAAGAACTTTATAAGGCGGCGGACAAGTCCTCTACCTTGGCAAGGTTAGCCTTTTCTTATCTCATTTGTCACCTCTGTTATTCAGTTGGAATTGACATAGAGGGAGACATCCTCATTGATGAGGACAAGCCCATCATTAAGAAAAGGATGGAGCAAACAAGAGATCCCACTCATCATGAAATCCCTGAGATGCCTTAAGGGATGCACTTTCCTCCACAAAACTATTGGGAGCAAATCAACACCTCCCTAGGATAATTGAGTTCCAACATGGGACAACTAAGGGTGGAGCACCAAGAACATTCCATCCTCCTCCATGAAATTAGAGAAGACCAAAGAATCATGAGAGAGGAGCAACAAAGGCAAGTAAGAGACATTGAGGAGCTCAAGCACTCCATAAGATCTTCAAGAGGAAGAACAAGCCGCCATCACTAAGGTGGACCCGTTCTTTAATCTCCTTGTTCTTTATTTTCCTGTTTTTCAAATTTTTAGGCTTATGTTTATCTATGTTTGTGTCTTATGATCATTAGTGTCTTAGTGTCTATGCCTTAAAGTTATGAATGTCCTATGAATCCATCACCTTTCTTAAATGAAAAATGTTCTTACTTGAAAAAGAGAAGAATTGCATGAATTTTGAATTTTATAACAGATTAATTATTTTGATGTGGTGGCAATACTTTGGTTTCTGAATGTATGCTTGAACAGTGCATAAGTCTTTTGAATTTGTTGTTCATGAATGTTAGCTCTTGAAAGAATGATGAAAAAGGAGACATGTTACTGAGGATCTGAAAAATCATAAAAATGATTCTTGAAGCAAGAAAAAGCAGTGAACACAAAAAAAAAAGAAAAACGAAAAAAAGAAAAAAAAAGAGGAAGGAAAAAGAAAAAAAATAATAAAGTCGTGATCCAAGGCAAAAAGAGTGTGCTTAAGAACCCTGGAAACCTCTAATTGGGGACTCTAGCAAAGCTGAGTCACAATCTGAAAAGGTTCACCCAATTATGTGTCTGTGGCATGTATGTATCCGGTGGTAATACTGGAAGACAGAGTGCTTTGGGCCACGGCCAAGACTCACAAAGTAGCTGTGTTCAAGAATCATCATACTTAACTAAGAGAATCAATAACACTATCTGGATTCTGAGTTCCCATAGAAGCCAATCATTCTGAATTTCAAAGGATAGGGTGAGATGCCAAAATTATTCAGAGGCAAAAAGCTAAAAGCCCCGCTCATCTAATTAATACTGATCTTCATAGATGTTTTTGGAATTCACTGCATATTCTCTTCTTTTTATCTTATTTGATTTTCAGTTGCTTGGGGACAAGCAACAATTTAAGTTTGGTGTTGTGATGAGCGGATAATTTATACGCTTTTTGGCATTGTTTTTAGTATGTTTTTAGTTTGTTTTAGTTAGTTTTTATTATATTTTTATTAGTTTTTAGTTAAAATTCACTTTTCTGGACTTTACTATGAGTTTGTGTGTTTTTCTGTGATTTCAGGTATTTTCTGGCTGAAATTGAGGGACCTGAGCAAAAATCTGATTCAGAGGCTGAAATGGACTGCAGATGCTGTTGGATTCTGACCTCCCTGCACTCGAAGTGGATTTTCTGTAGCTACAGAAGCCCAATCGGCTCGCTCTCAACTATGTTGGAAAGTAGACATCCTGTGCTTTCCAGCAATGTATAATAGTCCATACTTTGCCCGAGATTTGATGGCCCAAACTGGCGTTCCAAATCAGCTCAAAACTGCCCGGTGTTAAACGCCGGAACTGGCACAAGAATGGGAGTTAAACGCCCAAACTGGCACAAAAGCTGGCGTTTAACTCCAAGAAAAGTCTCTACACATGAAAGCTTCAATGCTCAGCCCAAGCACACACCAAGTGGGCCCGGAAGTGGATTTTTATGTCATTTACTCATTTCTGTAAACCCTAAGCTACTAGTTCTCTACAAATAGGACCTTTTACTATTGTATTTTCATCTCTGGACGTCTAGTCCTTAGATCATCTTGGTAGCTATCTTTAGTCTTATGCTATCTTAGATCATGGGGCTGGCCTCACGGCCATGCCTAGACCTTGTTCTTATGTATTTTCAACGGTGGAGTTTCTACACACCATAGATTAAGGTGTGGAGCTCTGCTGTACCTCGAGTATTAATGCAATTACTATTGTTCTTCTATTCAATTAAGCTCATTCTTGTTCTAAGATATTCATTTGCACCCAAGAACATGATGAATGTTATGATTTTGTGACGCTCATCATCATTCTCACTTATGAACGCGTGCCTGACAACCACTCCCGTTCTACAAGCAAACAAAGCTTGAATGTTTATCTCTTGGATCCCTTAATCGGAATCTTCGTGGTATAAGCTAGAGTTGATGGCGGCATTCAAGAGAATCTGGAAGGTCTAAACCTTGTCTGTGGTATTCTGAGTAGGATTCAATGATTGAATGACTGTGACGAGCTTCAAACTCCTGAAGGCTGGGCGTTAGTGACAGACGCAAAAGAATCAATGGATTCTATTATTGCTCTTGAGGAGGGCAGGGCAGAGTTTTTACATCCTTTGGTCCTTGGCATCAAATTGTGCTCCGCCCTTGTTGTGGGCAAGGCAGTGATGCTTTTCAAGGCTTGGTTCATTATGCTGCTCTCCTGGAGGGCATTGTGCTCTTGTGGAGGGCAGTGTTTGCCTCCTCCTTCTATGTTGCACCACACTTCTCATTTCTTGGCCACACTTCTTAAGCCACATTTTTCTTCTTTTCTTCCTTTCTTCACCTACAAGAAACCAAAACAACCAATCAAAGTATCTCTAAACTCATAAGGTTTATAATTCATTAAAAATCAATTAATTTTAGCTCAAACCTCATGATTTAGCATCAATTTAATGGTGGTTGTTTGATTTAAAGAAGTTATCCATTTTCATTCCAAATTGCTTACTTAGGATGCAAGAAAGTGCATAAAGACTAGTAAAACAAGTGAAATTAGCTTGAAAAATGGGTATATGATGACCTGTCATCACAACTCTTCCTCTTCTATAATGACAGCATCCTCTACTTGTCCTAGTATGAAGTTAGGCTTTATGCTGTCCACTGGAGCTTCTCGTGTCTTCTCCACAACACATTCTTCATTAGATTCTCCACATGAAACCATGGGATTCTGTTGAGTGTCCGAACGTCTGGAAGATAATTGATTTATTGCTTGCTCCAGTTGATGAAGGGTTGCATTAAATTGGTTTATTGATTCTTCGAGGCGAACCTATGATTCTGGCTTTGATGGATATGGGCATGATGTATGGGGGAGTGGTGGTTCTTGGGAGTAATTGGATTGGTGTTGGGGTGGATAAGGATCATGTGGTAGTGAATGGTGAAAAGAAGCTTGTGAGTGTGGTGGTTCGAAGTTATGTCGAGAAGATGGTCTCTGAGCACAGGGTGGGGCTTGTTGGTAGCTACTAGGCGGTCTACCAAATCTTTCAGCTGGGTATGCATTGTAGAATGGTCGTTGTCCATGATATCTTGGAGGGTGTTTGATGAGCGGATAATTTGTACCCTTTTTGGCATTGTTTTTAGTATGTTTTTAGTATGATCTAGTTAGTTTTTAGTATATTTTTATTAGTTTTTAGTTAAAATTCACTTTTCTGGACTTTACTATGAGTTTGTGTGTTTTTCTGTGATTTCAGGTATTTTCTGGCTGAAATTGAGGGACCTGAGCAAAAATCTGATCCAGAGACTGAAAAGGACTGCAGATGCTGTTGGATTCTGACCTCCCTGCACTCGAAGTGGATTTTCTGGAGCTACAGAAGCGCGCTCTCAACGGCGTTGGAAAGTAGACATCCTGGGCTTTCCAGCAATATATGATAGTCCATACTTTGCCCAAGATTTGATGGCCCAAACCGGCGTTCAAAGTCACCCTCAGAAATTCCAGCGTTAAACGCCGGAACTGGCACCTAAATGGGAGTTAAACGCCCAAACTGGCATAAAAGCTGGCGTTTAACTCCAAGAAGAGTCTCTACACGAAATTGCTTCATTGCTCAGCCCAAGCACACACCAAGTGGGCCCGGAAGTGGATTTTTATGTCATTTACTCATCTCTGTACACCCTAGGCTACTAGTTTCTTATAAATAGGACCTCTTACTATTGTATTTTCATCTTTGGACATCTAGTTCTTAGATCATTGGGAGGCTGGCCATTCGGCCATGCCTAGACCTTGTTCTTATGTATTTTCAATGGTGGAGTTTCTACACACCATAGATTAAGGTGTGGAGCTCTGCTGTACCTCGAGTATTAATGCAATTACTATTGTTCTTCTATTCAATTCCGCTTGTTCTTTGTCCAAGATATCACTTGTTCTTCAACTTGATGAATGTGATGATCCGTGACACTCATCATCATTCTCACCTATGAACAAGGTGACTGACAACCACTTTTGTTCTACAAGCAATCAAGGCTCTAGTGAATATCTCTTGGATTCCTGATACACGATGCATGGTTGATCGCCTGACAACCGATGCTCGCCTGACAAACGAGCCAGCCATTCCGTGAGATCAGAGTCTTCGTGGTATAGGCAAGAACTGATGGCGGCATTCAAGAGAATCCGGAAGGTCTAACCTTGTCTGTGGTATTCTGAGTAGGATTCAATGATTGAATGACTGTGACGTGCTTCAAACTCCTAGCAGGCGGGGCGTTAGTGACAGACGCAAAAGAATCACTGGATTCTATTCCGGCCTGACCGAGAACCGACAGTTGATTAGCCATATGCTGTGACAGAGCATAGGAACATTTTCACTGAGAGGATGGGAGGTAGCCACTGACAACGGTGAAACCCTACATAAGCTTGCCATGGAAAGGAGTAAGAAGGATTGGATGAAGACAGTAGGAAAGTAGAGAGACGGAAGGGAAGGCATCTTCATACGCTTATCTGAAGTTCCTACCAATGAATTACATAAGTACCTCTATCTTTATCTTTATGCTTTATTCGTATATCACAATACCCATTTGAGTCTGCCTGACTAAGATTTACAAGGTGACCATTGCTTGCTTCATACCGACAATCTCCGTGGGATCGACCCTTGCTCACGCAAGGTATTACTTGGACGACCCAGTGCACTTGCTGGTTAGTTGTGCAAAGTTGTGTAGTGATCACAATTTCGCGCACCAAGTTTTTGGCGCCGTTGCCGGGGATTGTTTTGTGTATAGACAACTGACGGTTCATCTTGTTGCTTAGATTAGGTATTTTTCTTCAGAGTTCTTAAGAATGAATTCTAGTGTTTCAAGGTGATGTTCTTATCATCAACAAAGCTGATTGATCTTCATCAATTTAGCTCTTGAATGCAATGTCCTGCTGAAGCTTGGCTAGCCATGTCTAATTCCTTTAGACTAAAGCTTTAGACTAACATTGCATGATTCCTGGAATTCTCATTAAGAATTTTGATACCTTTATTTTCTTTTCCATATAATTTTCGAAAAAAAAAGGACAAAAAAATTACAAAATCATAAAAACCAAAAATATTTTATGTTTCTTGTTTGAGTCTAGTGTCTCATCTTAAGTTTGGTGTCAATTGCATGCATTCATTCATGTGTCTTAAGGATCTTCAAGTAATTCTTGATTATTTCTTACTCTGATCTTTGAATTCTCTGGACTTAAGTGTTTTGTGTGTCTCATATGCATTCTCATTAGTGTCAGTAGTATACAAACTGCTAAGTTTGGTGTCTTGCATGCATTGTTATTTGATTTTAGTTGCATTTTGAATATAAAAAATTCCAAAAATATTTTTAATTTGTGTCTTTTCAAGTCAATAATACAAGGAATTGAAGATTCAGAACATGCAGCAGAGGAATTACACAGAAAAAGCTGGGCGTTCAAAACGCCCAGTGAAGAAGGACAGACTGGCGTTTAAACGCCAGCCAGGGTACCTGGTTGGGCGTTTAACGCCCAAAAGGGTATAGTTTTGGGCGTTAAACGCCAGAATATGCACCATTCTGGGCGTTTAACGCCAGGATGGCACAAGGGGGAGGATTTTGTTTTCAAATCAATTTTTTTTCAAGTTTTCAAAGTTTTTCAAAATCAAATCTTTTTCAAATCATATCTTTTCAATCAAATGTTTTCAAAATCAATTTCTTTCCTTTTTCAAAGATACTTGCTAACAATTAATGATTTGATTGAACATTTCAAGTATGTTGCCTTTTCTGTTGAGAAAGGTTTAATGTTTGAATCATATCTTTTCTTGTTAGGCAAGTCATTAATTTTTTTTCAAATTTTTTTTAAAAATTGTTTTCAAATCATATTTTCTCAATCACATCTTTTTAAAACCAATCATATCTTCTTAACCTCATCTTTTTCAAAATAGTTTTTAATCAAATCTTTTTGACTTCTAATTTCAAAATCTTTTTCAAAAATCACTTGATTTCTTTCCCACTCTTATTTTCGAAAACTAATTAGTGTTTTTCAAAATATTTCACTTGATTTTCGAATATTACTTCCCTTCTTCTCACATCCTTCTATTTATGGACTAACACTATTCCTTAATGCAAAATTCGAACTCCATCTTCTTTGATAAGTTCGAATTTTCTACCTCTGTCTTCTATTTTTCTTTTCCTCTGACACCTCAAGGAATCTCTATACTGTGACATAGAGGATTCCACATTTTCTTGTTTTCTTCTCTTTCATATGAGCAGGAGCAGAGACAAAGGCATTCTTGTTGAAGCTGACCCTGAACCTGAAAGGACCTTGAAGCGAAAGCTAAGAGAAGCTAAGGCACAATTCTCTATAGAGGACCTAACAGAAATCTTCAAAGAAGAAGAACCCATGGCAGCCGAAAACAACAACAATGCAAACAATGCAAGGAAGGTGCTGGGTGACTTTACTGCACCTACTCCCGACTTCTATGGGAGAAGCATCTCTATCCCTGCCATTAGAGCAAACAACTTTGAGCTTAAGCCTCAATTAGTTTCTCTAATGCAACAGAATTGCAAGTTTCATGGACTTCCATTGGAAGATCCTCATCAGTTTTTAGCTGAATTCTTGCAAATCTGTGACACTGTCAAGACTAATGGGGTAGACCCTGAGGTCTACAGACTTATGCTATTCCCTTTTGCTGTAAGAGACAGAGCTAGGACATGGTTAGACTCACAACCTAAAGAAAGCCTGGACTCATGGGAAAAGCTAGTCAATGCCTTTTTGGCAAAGTTCTTTCCACCTCAAAAATTGAGTAAGCTTAGAGTGGAAGTCCAAACCTTCAGACAGAAGGATGGAGAATCCCTCTATGAAGCTTGGGAAAGATACAAACAATTGATCAGAAAATGTCCTTCTGACATGCTTTCTGAATGGAGCATCATAGGTATTTTCTATGATGGTCTCTCTGAACTATCCAAGATGTCTTTGGATAGCTCTGCTGGAGGATCTCTTCATTTGAAGAAGACGCCTACAGAAGCTCAAGAGCTAATTGAAATGGTTGCAAATAACCAATTCATGTACACTTCTGAAAGAAATCCTATGAACAATGGGACCAATCAGAAGAAAGGAGTTCTTGAGATTGATACTCTGAATGCCATTTTGGCTCAGAACAAGATATTGACTCAACAAGTCAATTTGATTTCTCAAAGTCTGTCTGGAATGCAAAGTGCACCAAGCAGTACTAAGGATGCTTCATCTAAAGAAGAAGCCTATGATCCTGAGAACCCTTCAATGGAAGAGGTGAATTACCTAGGAAAACCCTATGGAAACACCTATAATTCTTCATGGAGAAATCACCCAAATTTCTCATGGAAGAATCAAGAAAGACCTCAACAAGGTTTTAACAACAATAATGGTGGAAGAAACAGGTTTAGCAATGGCAAGCCTTTTCCATCATCTTCTCAGCAACAGACAGAGAATTCTAAGCAGAACCCCTCTGACTTAGCAACTATGGTCTCTGATCTAATCAAAACCACTCAAAGTTTCATGACTGAAACAAGGTCCTCCATTAGGAATTTGGAGGCACAAGTGGGACAGCTGAGCAAGAAAGTTACTGAACTCCCTCCTAGTACTCTCCCAAGCAACACAGAAGAAAATCCAAAAGGAGAGTGCAAGGCCATCAACATGGCCGAATTTGGAGAGGAAGGAGAGGAAGTGAACGCCACTGAGGAAGATCTCAGTGGGCGTGCACTGACCTCCATTGAGTTCCCCAATGAGGAACCATGGGAATCTGAGGCTCAAAATGAGACCATAGAGATTCCATGGGACTTACTTCTGCCTTTCATGAGCTCTGATGAGTATTCTTCCTCTGAAGAGGATGAGTATGTCACTGAAGAGCAAGTTGCTAAATACCTTGGAGCAATCATGAAGCTAAATGACAAGTTATTTGGAAATGAGACTTGGGAGAATGAACCTCCTTTGCTCACCAAAGAACTGGATGACTTGTCTAGGCAGAAATTACCTCAAAAGAGACAAGATCCTGGGAAGTTTTCAATACCTTGTACCATAGGCAACATGACCTTCAAGAAGGCTCTGTGTGACTTAGGGTCAAGTGTAAACCTCATGCCTCTCTCTGTAATGGAGAAGCTAGGGATCTTTGAGGTGCAAGCTGCAAGAATCTCATTAGAGATGGCAGACAACTCAAGAAAACAAGCTCATGGACTTGTAGAGGATGTTTTGGTGAAGATTGAAAACCATTACATCCCTGCGGATTTCATAATCCTAGAGACTGGGAAGTGCATGGATGAAACCATCATCCTTGGCAGACCCTTCCTGGCCACAGCAAAGGCTGTGATTGATGTTGATAGAGGAGAGTTGATCATTCAAGTGAATGAATAATCCTTGGTGTTTAAGGCTCAAGGATATCCCTCTGTCATCATGGAGAGGAAGCATGAAGAGCTTCTCTCAAATCAGAGTCAAACAGAGCCCCCACAGTCAAACTCTAAGTTTGGTGTTGGGAGGCCACAACCAAACTCTAAGTTTGGTGTTGAACCCCACATTCAAACTCTAAGTTTGGTGTTGGGAGGTTCCAACATTGCTCTGAGAAAATGTGAGGCTCCATGAGAGCCATCTGTCAAGCTACTGACATTAAAGAAGCGCTTGTTGGGAGGCAACCCAATGTTATATTTTATCTATTTTCTTTTGTTATTTTATGTTTTTTGTAGGTTGATGATCATGAGAAGTCACAAAATCAATTGAAAAAGCAAAAACAGAATGAAAAACAGGAAGAAAAATAGCACACCCTGGAGGAAGAACTTACTGGCGTTTAAACGCCAGTAAGGCTAGCAGGTGGGCGTTTAACGCCCAGTCTGGCACCATTCTGGGCGTTTAACGCCAGAAAGGGGCACCAGACTGGCGTTAAACGCCAGAAAAGGGCAAGAACCTGGCGTTAAACGCCAGGAATGGGCACCAGCCCGGCGTTTAACGCCAGAAATGGCTCAAAACGTGATTTTGAATGCCATTTGGTGCAGGGATGACTTTTCCTTGACACCACAGGATCTGTGGACCCCACAGGATCCCCACCAACCCCACCACTCTCTCTCTCTTCTTCACCCATTCACCAATCACCTCAACTCCTCTTCCCTAAAAACCCTTCACCTATCAAATCCCTTCTTCCTCTTCACCACTCACATCCATCCTTCATAAAACCCCACCTACCTCACCATTCAAATTCAAACCACTTTCCCACCCAAACCCACCCTCACTTGACCGAACCATGACCCCCCTCTCCTATATATACCCTTCTTCACCCCTTCATTTTCACACAACCTAAACACCACTTCTCCCCCTCTTTGGCCGAACACAAAGCCATTCCCTTCTTCCTCATTTCTTCTTCTTCTACTCTCTTCTTTCTTCTTTTGCTCGAGGACGAGCAAACCTTTTAAGTTTGGTGTGGTAAAAGCGTTGCTTTTTCGTTTTTCCATAACCATTTATGGCATCCAAGGCCGGAGAAACCTCTAGAAAGAGGAAAGGGAAGGCAAAAGCTTCTACCTCCGAGTCATGGGAGATGGAAAGATTCATCTCAAGGGTGCATCAAGACCACTTCTATGAAGTTGTGGCCTTGAAGAAGGTGATCCCCGAGGTCCCTTTTTCACTCAAAAAGGGTGAATATCTGGAGATTCGACATGAGATCCGAAGAAGAGGTTAGGAAGTTCTTACCAACCCCATTCAACAAGTCGGAATCTTGATGGTTCAAGAGTTCTATGCCAATGCATGGATCACCAAGAACCATGATCAAAATGGGAACCCGAATCCAAAGAATTATCTTACTATGTGTTCCGAGGGTTACCTGAAACGTGTAGCTCGGTCGTCTGGCAAGACCCGAGGTAGGGGTTCCGTGACCCGAGCTTGGTGTGCTGAGCGGCTGGGGGTTGTACCTGCAATGACACTCCGATGCTTAAGTTAGCATGGGTCCAAGCAGATATTGAGTAGAATTAGAGTATGAGTTATACCTGGGTGCTCCAGTGTATTTATAGTGGTTGGTCGTGATCTTCCCTGGATAAGATATTCTTATCTTATCTTATCTTTGGGAGTCTTATCTCTATCTTTTGTGGAACCGCCTTTCCTAGGCCTTTTTCGGCCTTTAGGTTTTGGGCTTCGTTCCTTTTGATGGGCCTTCTTCTTTATTTGTCCGAGGTCCGACCTTAGGCGTGGGCCTTTGGGACGAGGTCGGACTTTCTGCGAACTTCCCGAGTTTGGAGAGCTCGGTCAGGGTATGAACAGTGCCCCTGTCCGAGTTTGTCCTTTTGAGAGGTCGAGCTCGGGCATAGTCGTCTTTTCAAAATTTGAAAATGGCCGTTTCAGCATTTATTGCTTTTTACCGTTTCTCCTCGATTTCCGTTCGGGCTCTGTGAAGGTATTATTTATTTGCCCCTTTCCTCATTTTCTTTGTTTATTCTGTTCCCTTTCCCTTTTTCTGGGTTTTTCGCCACCTCTCTTTCGAGCATCTTCCTTCTTTCTCTCTGTTCTTCTTCTCCGATTCTTTCTGTGCGTTGTTTTTCGGGGTTTCCTCTGCGCCGCTATTTTCGTTCTTCTTGCATCGGAGCTCGTCGTCTTCTTCCTTTCTTCCAGGTTTGTTTCTCGTCTTTTCTTTCGCTGTGCACATATGCTTTTGTTTCTTTTTCTTCTATGCTGGGGTTGCCCCGAAAAGAGGCGCCGCCATTGTTTTAGTTGTTTGTATGTGGGGGGGGGGGGCTCTTTTCTCTTGGTACTTTGTTTTCGGGTTACTGCATTTTTTCTTCTAAAAGAACTTTTGTTTTCTTGCTTCTGCTGAATGGGTTTTTTGCTGTCTGCCTATTATGTGATTTTTGGCTTGCTGTTGTATTCTTCTTTGTAGGCAAGATTTTTTATGTCTCGAAAGGTGTTTCAAGCAATGTCGACCAAGATTCCGAGTGGTCTTGGTTGGGTAGATCCTGTTCCTCTAAGGGTCCCTTCTGTTGTAGATTCTGAGTATCTAGTTAGGTTCCGTAGGGAGTGTAGTATTTGTGAGAACAGGGAGTCTGAGCGGGATTATGAGCTAGTAGCCCCGGAGTCCGAGGAGAGAGTGTGCTTCCCGCCTTTAGAAAGTTCCGAGAAGCTATTCTTTTATGCTTACGATTGTTTTTTCTCTAAGCTGGGTGTACGACTTCCTTTTACCGACTTGGAGTCTGAGGTCCTTTGGTCTTGTAACCTTGCCCCTACGCAACTCCATCCAAATTCTTGGGCGTTTTTAAAGCTGTTTCAACTTTTGTGTCAGTTTTTGGGCGTCTCCCCTTCTGTTTCTCTTTTTTCCTATCTGTTCGTGTTGACGAAGCCGGGGTCGGGTGCTGGGAAGGTGTCCTGGGTCTCTTTTAGGGCTAACCAGGGAAAGAAGTTTTGTACCTTGTATGATGAGTCGTTTCATGATTTCAAGAACTACTATTTCAAGGTCCGGGCTGCTGGAGATGTCCGACCTTTCTTTCTAGATGAGAGTGGGGAGCCTTCTTTTCCTCTTTGTTGGCAGGAGAATGTAGTGTCGGTTAAGTATACTTTTGAGAGTCTAGATGAGGTGGAGCAGGCTTTTGTGGGTGTGTTGAGCAGTTTATGGGGTCGGGCACCTCACTTGGATACGAAGAAAATGTTGGGAGATCCAAGCCTTCTCCGTTCCGAGTTAGGTAGTTCCCGACCTCTTTGAGATTTCATCTTAGTATTTTGGCTTCGTTTTGGAGGTTTTTCTGTTGTGATAATCCCTTTCTTTTGTTTCTGCAGAGATGTCTTCTCAGGCTGATTCCATGAAGTTCCTTCGTCGGTCGAAGAAGTCTGCGGCTGCTCGGAATATCGAGGCTGATGCTTCTGCCCGATCTTCTCCGCAGAAGACTACCGTGGGTGTTCAGACTCGGTCGAAGACCATTCCGACTCCTCAGTTCCGAGCTATAACTCAAGATCCTCCGACCTCCGGACCCGGTCACCTTTCCCCGTCTTCGACCTCGGGTCCTCCCCCCAAGAAACAGAAGACCTCTCAAGAGCTTGCCGGTTTCAATGATAAGGATTTTGACGCTCTTGGTTGGATTGAGCAGCACATTCTCCCCTAGACCTTTATTTCTACTGATGATGCGTCTATGGAGCATCACTTTCAGTATATGGCGCGGAGCTGTGTTCGGATGGCTAGTCTTCATGCCGCTATTGCTCGGGAGTTCAAGAAAGCTCCCCTTGGGGCGACCAGCTCCCGACTTGAGAAGGCACGGTCCGAGCTTGATAAGATTAGTCAACTGAAGGCTGCCAGGATTACTGAGCTGGAGGCCTCTTTGGAGGAAGAGAAAACTAGGGCCACCGCGGCTGTGGCGGCGGCGAAGACATCTGAGGAGATGGCGAGGGTGGCAACGGAGAACTATACTAAGCTGTATGCCGAGCTTGTGGAGACGAAGGAGAAGTTGCAGTCTGCTCGGGATGATTTTTACGAGCTGGAAGATAATGTGGCCAAGGGTATGGATGCTATATTTGTGAATTTGAGGGATCAGGTCCGGGTTCTTGCTCCCGACCTGGATCTGAGCTTATTCAGTACGGAAAACATTGTTGTGGAGGGAAAGATTGTTCCTGCTCCTGCCGAGGATGAGGTTCCGGTGTCCGACCACAAGGCTCCGGTGTCCGACCCCGAGGTTCCGGTTGTGAACCCGACTTCACCTTTGGCTGAGGATAGATCTGGTGTGGAGGTTTCAAGCCGGGATGATGGTGCTGTCGATGCAGTCCCGATTTCGATGTTCCCTCCGCAGCCTTCTGTTGATGCGGAGACCGGAAAGGACCTTGATCCTCTGTGATCTTTTTAGTGGTTTGCCCGGCCTGTGGGCTTTTTGTTGGATGGCTTTTGTGAACACTTTTGGACACCTTTTGCTTTTATTTAGCCACTTGTGGTGACTTTATTATGCGGTGTTTGTGTTTTGACCTTTGGTTTCTGCCTTCGTGCTTTTTAGTTGTTTTTCGGATAACAACTTTTTAGCTAGCGTTTTGACTTTATGTTTCCGCTTTCGTGCTTTTTAGTTGTTTTTCGGATAACAACTTTTTAGCTAGCGTTTTGTCTTTATGTTTCCGCTTCCGTGCTTTTTAGTTGTTTTTCGGATAACAACTTTTTAGCTAGCGTTTTTTATGTCTCCGCTTTCGTGCTTTTTAGTTGTTTTTCGGATAACAACTTTTTAGCTAGCGTTTTTTATGTCTCCGCTTTCATGCTTTTTAGTTGTTTTTCGGATAACAACTTTTTAGCTAGCGTTTTGAAACTTCTTTCGATTTCGTTCTTTTCGCTTTGTACTTTTTAGTTGCTTTTTGTAAAGCAACTTTTTAGTAAGCGTTTTTCGAAATCCTGGTTCTTGCCGTTTTAAGGCTTCTTTCTCTGGCCGAGCTTTTTCTCGGACATCGGGTGCTCGAGTACCTCCTTTTTGTTAGGTCCGACTTTGTCGTTGGTCGGTTCTTTTGAGTTATTTCTGTAATCTCTTTTTATTTGGCTTTTTGAGCCATTTTAGAGTTACTTTATAACTTTTCCCTTTGTTGGGTCCGACTTCGTCGTTTGGTCGGCCTTTTTAAGTTATTTTTGTAACCTCTTTTTTATTTGGCTTTTCGAGCCATTTCAGAGTTACTTTATAACTTCTCACATTAATTTGAACCTCGTCGCTTTATCTTTGCCGACCTTGTATGGTCTCTTGGCAAATGATTTTTTGCGTTTTGCCGAGCATAAATTAATGCGCCTTGGTGGGGTACTTTCTAGGATTTGCTTCATCATGAGGAAGAGAAAATAGAGAAATTTGATTAGTATTAAAAGAAAGAATATTTACAAAGTGTTTACCCTTTAGGTCGGGTATCCTACTTAACCGGGTGTCTCATTAAAAAACCCTTGTAGGGAAAAAGAGTACACCTCGGGTTAAGTTTTTCTAGCTGTAGTACCGTCTTAGATTACAGGCGTGCCAGGTCCTGGGCAGCTCATTGCCTTCTAGGTCGGATATTTTGTAGTAGCCTGTCCCTAAGACTTCTGTTACCTTGTAGGGCCCTTTCCAATTTGCGGCTAGCTTTCCTTCTCCCGACTTTTGTGTTCCGATGTCATTTCGGATTAGAATCAGGTCGTGACTGGAGAAGCTTCGCTTTATTACCTTTTGATTGTATCTGAGGGCCGTTCGCCGTTTTAAGGCTTCTTCTCGGATTCGGGCTCTTTCTCGGACCTCGGGGAGGAGGTCGAGTTCTTCCCTTTGTGCCTGTGGGTTGCCTCTTTCGTTGTAGAAGATGACTCTGGGCGACCCTTCATCTATTTCGATAGGAATCATTGCCTCCATCCCGTAAGCTAGCCGGAATGGGGATTCTCCCGTTGTAGAGTGCGGGGTTGTCCGATATGCCCATAGTACCTGGGGGAGTTCGTCGGCCCACGCCCCTTTGGCCTCTTGGAGTCTTCGCTTTAACCCGGCCAAGATGACTTTATTTGCAGCCTCTGCTTGTCCATTGGCTTGTGGGTGCTCGACCGATGTGAATTGCTGTTTGATTTTTAGTTCGGCCACCAAGTTCTGAAAACTTGTGTCCGTGAACTGTGTTCCATTGTCTGTTGTGATGGAGTAGGGGACTCCGAACCTCGTGACGATGTTTTTGTATGGGAATTTACGGCTTTTCTGAGCCGTAATAGTGGCTAAGGGTTCGGCTTCGATCCACTTTGTGAAGTAGTCGACCCCTACTATGAGGTATTTGACTTGCCCCGGTCCTTGTGGAAACGGGCCGAGTAGGTCGAGTCCCCATTTTGCGAAGGGCCATGGCGCAGTGATGCTGATAAGGTCTTCGGGCGGTGCCTTGTGAAAATTGGCGTGTTTTTGGCAGGGGGGCATATTTTCACAAACTCTGTCGCGTCTCTTTGTAAGGTCGGCCAGTAGAACCCGGCCCTGACTACTTTCTTGGATAGTGCCCGAGCTCCGAGATGGTTCCTACACATGCCTTCGTGGACTTCTTCGAGGACGCCCTTTGTTTCTGAGGTCGGAACGCACCTAAGGAGGGGGTTTGAGAATCCTCTTCTGTATAATACGTCGTGAATTAGCGTATAATTCTGGGCGTCCTTTGTAAGCCTTTTAGCTTCTTTTCTTTCTATGGGGAGAGTTCCTGACTTCAGGTAGTTGAGTATGGGGGTCATCCATCCTTGCTGTTGGTTGGATATATTTAACGTTTCTTCCTCTCTTAGCACGGAGGGAGATTGTAGGGTTTCTTGGAGAAGACTTCTGTTGTTGCCTCCGGGCTTGGTGCTAGCGAGCTTCGAGAGGGCGTCTGCCCGGGCATTTTGTTCCCGAGGTATGTGCTGGATTTGTATTTCCGGGAAGTGTCGTAATTGTGCCTGTGTTTGGTCCAGGTATTTTTTCATAGTAGGGTCTTTGGCCTGGTAACTTCCATTTACTTGTGATGTGACGACCTGGGAGTCGCTGAAGATCGTGATTCTCTGGGCTCCGACCTCTTCGGCTAGCTTTAGTCCTGCTAGTAGGGCCTCGTATTCGGCTTGGTTGTTTGAAGCCTGGAACTCAAATTTTAAGGATAGCTCTATCCGTGTTCCTTGGTCGCTTTCGAGTATAACACCGGCTCCGCTTCCTGTTTTGTTTGAGGACCCGTCGACATACAGATTCCACGAGAGTGGGGTTCCCGGGGTCTCAGTATATTCTGCGATGAAGTCGGCTAGATATTGAGATTTTATGGCAGTCCGGGCTTCATAGTGGAGGTCGAACTCGGACAGTTCCACCGCCCATTGTAGGATTCGTCCTGCCATGTCTGTTTTTTGTAGGATGTGTCTCATGGGTTGGTTCGTCCAGACTTTGATGGTGTGGGCTTGAAAGTAGGGACGGAGCCTCCGAGCCGTGAATACTAGGGCGTAGGCGAATTTCTCTATTTTCTGATAGTTTAATTCGGCCCCTTGTAGTGCCTTGCTTACGAAGTATATGGGGTGTTGTCCTTGGTCATTTTCTCGTATTAATGCTGAAGCAACTGCCCGATGTCCGACCGAGAGGTATAATACGAGCTCTTCCCCTTTTAAAGGTCGGGTTAGGATTGGTGGCTGCCCGAGGAATTCCTTGAATTCTTGGAAGGCTTTTTCGCACTCCGGGGTCCATGAGAAGGGTTTCCCTTTCTTTAGGAGTGAGTAGAGAGGTAGTGATTTTATCGCTGATCCTGCCAAGAATCTTGATAGGGCGGCTAGCCTTCCATTTAGTTGTTGTACTTCTTTGACACACGTCGGGCTCTTCATTTTGAGTATCGCTTTGCATTTGTCCGGGTTTGCTTCGATGCCTCTTTGAGTCAGCATGAAGCCTAAGAACTTTCCGGCTTCTGCGGCGAAGGTGCACTTGGTCGGGTTAAGTCTCATGTTGTGTTTCCTGAGGGTGCCGAAGACACTTGTGAGGTCAGGAACCAAGTTTCTGTCTTCTTGTGTCTTTACCAGCATATCGTCGACGTACACTTCTAGCTGTAGCCCGATGTGCTCTGAGAATACTTTGTTCATTAGCCTCTGGTAGGTTGCCCCGGCGTTCTTCAGCCCGAAGGGCATTACTACGTAGCAGTAGTTTGCCCTTGGGGTTATGAACGAGGTCTTTTCTTGGTCGGGTCCGTACATCGGGATTTGATTGTATCCCGAGTATGCATCCATGAAGGAGAGATATCTGTAGCCTGAGGCTGCGTCGACTAAGGCGTCGATGTTTGGTAGTGGATATGGGTCTTTGGGGCAGGCTTTATTGAGATCCGTGTAATCGACGCACATCCTCCATTTTCCGTTGGGCTTTTTTACCAGGACCACGTTTGCGAGCCATAGGGGATATTTTACTTCCCTAATGAATCCTGCATCTAGCAGTGCTTGTACCTGTTCTTCTATTGCCTGCATGCGCTCGGGTCCGAGCTTCCGGCGTCTCTGTTGGACGGGTCTGGATCCCGGGTATACTGATAGCTTATGGCACATCAGGTCGGGACTTATGCCTGGCATGTCGGAGGCCTTCCAGGCGAAGAGGTCGGAATTCTCCCTTAAGAGGGTTATGAGTTCCTCCTTTAGGCCTGCTTCGAGGTTTGCTCCAATGTTTGTTACTTTTTCAGGTGTGTTCCCGATTTGGATCCTTTCGGTTTCTCCCTCCGGTTGTGGCCGAAGGTCTTCTCGGGTTTGAACTCGCCCGAGTTCTATTGTGTTGACTTCTTTCCCTTTTAGGCTTAGACTTTCGTTGTAGCATCGCCGTGCTAATTTTTGGTCGCCTTTTAGGGTGGCGATTCCCTTTGCGGTAGGGAACTTCATACAGAGGTGTGGGGTTGAGACCACAGATGCCAGTCTGTTTAGGGTTGGTCGCCCAATGAGGGCATTGTATGCTGAGGTAACGTCGACTATAATGTAGTCGATGCTTAACGTTTTAGATTGCTCGCCTCTTCCGAAGGTAGTGTGTAGCGAGATGTATCCTAAGGGGTGGATCGGGGTGTCCCCTAGCCCAAATAGGTCGGAGGGATAGGCCTTTAGCTCTTTTTCTTCAAGTCCGAGCTTGTCGAAGGCCGCTTTGAACAGGATATCTGCTGAGCTTCCTTGGTCAATCAGGGTTCGATGTAAGTTGGCGTTTGCTAGGATAATGGTGATCACCATAGGATCGTCGTGGCCGGTATTATCCCCTGAGCATCTTCTTGGGTAAATGAGATGGTTGGCAGCTCGGGCAGGGGATTGTCTTCTCGGACATGATAGATCTCTTTGAGGTGTCTTTTTCGCGAGGATCTGGATGTTCCTCCGCCTGCAAAACCTCCGTTTATCATGTGTATGTGCCTTTCAGGGGTTCGCAGGGTCTGTTCGGCCCGATCCTCGTTATCTCCCCTCCTTCTCTTTTTGGTCTCTTCTCCTTTTTCCGCTATGTATCTGTCGAGTTTTCCTTCTCTGGCTAGCTTTTCTATAACATTCTTCAGGTCGTGGCAGTCATTAGTAGAATGACCGTAGAGCTTGTGGTATTCACAGTATTCGGACCGATCTCTCCCCGCTCTCTTGTGTTTTAAAGGTCGGGGCGGTGGGATTTTTTCGGTGTGGCATACTTCTCTGTAGACGTCTACCAGGGAAACTCGGAGGGGAGTGTAGCTATGGTACTTCCGTGGTTTGTCCGAGTTGGACTCTTCTTTCTTTTTCTGTTCTCGATCTCGGTCTCGGAGTGGGTAGGTTGATTCCTTCCTAGAAGAGTCTCTTAGCTGGGAGGTTTCCTCCATGTTGATATATTTTTCTGCCCGCTCTTGCACCTCGTATAAGGAGGTCGGGTATCGTTTGGATAGGGATTGGCTAAATGGTCCTTCTTTTAGGCCGTTTGCTAGTCCCATGATGGCTGCTTCAGTGGGCAAGTGTTGTATGTCCAGGCAGGCTTTGTTGAATCGCTCCATGTATTCTCGGAGAGTTTCTTGGTTACCCTGTTTGATCCCGAGTAGACTGGGGGCATGTTTTGCCTTGTCCTTTTGAATAGAGAACCTTGTTAGGAATTTTTTGGTTAGGTCCTCGAAGCTGGAGATTGATCCTGGTGGCAGGTTGTCGAACCACTTCATGGCCGACTTGGTGAGAGTGGTGGGGAAGGCTTTGCACCGAATCGCGTCGGAGGCGTCGACCAGGTACATTCTGCTTCGGAAGTTGCTGAGGTGGTGACTTGGGTCGGTGGTGCCGTCGTAGAGATCCATATCAGGTGGTTTGAAGTTTCGCGGTACCTTCTCCTTCATGATCTCTTGCGTGAAGGGATCATGGTTGTTTTCGGGGGTGGTGCCGCGTTCCGTCCGGTCTTTCAACTCGGCCTCTATCTTCCGCAGCTTTTCTTCTAACTCTCTGCGCTTGCGAGCTTCCCTTCTCAAATCTTGTTCAGTTTCTTTCTGCTTTTTTATGTCCTCTTCGAGTTGTTTCAGTCGGTTTTGCTGTGCCCGTACTGCTTCTAGAATTTCTGAGCTCTCTTCTTTTTCGGGATTTTGTGGAAGTGATGTCTTTGGGCGATTCTGTTTGTTTCCTCCTGGAGTGCGTGGTGATAGAGGGCTGTCCGGTCGTTCTCCGGTGTCAATTTCCTCTTCTTGTTCTGATGTAGCGTGGTTATTGTTGGGAGGGTCGTCCGCCATGGTAAAGGGATGACTTCCAGGGTCCCCGGCAACAGCGCCAATGTTCCGAGGGTTACCTGAAACGTGTAGCTCGGTCGTCTGGCAAGACCCGAGGTAGGGGTTCCGTGACCCGAGCTTGGTGTGCTGAGCGGCTGGGGGTTGTACCTGCAATGACACTCCGATGCTTAAGTTAGCATGGGTCCAAGCAGATATTGAGTAGAATTAGAGTATGAGTTATACCTGGGTGCTCCAGTGTATTTATAGTGGTTGGTCGTGATCTTCCCTAGATAAGATATTCTTATCTTATCTTATCTTTGGGAGTCTTATCTCTATCTTTTGTGGAACCGCCTTTCCTAGGCCTTTTTCGGCCTTTAGGTTTTGGGCTTCGTTCCTTTTGATGGGCCTTCTTCTTTATTTGTCCGAGGTCCGACCTTAGGCGTGGGCCTTTGGGACGAGGTCGGACTTTCTGCGAACTTCCCGAGTTTGGAGAGCTCGGTCAGGGTATGAACACTATGGTTCGGGGGAAATACTTGGATTTTAGTCCGGAAAGTGTAAGGTTGGCATTCAATTTACCCATGATGCAAGGAGATGAACATCCTTACACTAGAAGGGTCAACTTTGATCAAAGGTTGGACCAAGTCCTCACAGACATTTGTGAAGAGGGCGCTCAATGGAAGAGAGATTCAAGAGGCAAGCCGGTTCAATTGAGAAGGCATGACCTCAAACCCGTGGCTAGAGGATGGTTGGAGTTTATCCAACGCTCAATCATTCCCACTAGCAACCGGTCCGAAGTTACTCTAGACCGGGCCATCATGATTCATAGCATCATGATTGAAGAAGAAGTGGAAGTTCATGAGGTTATAGCCCAAGAACTCTATAAGGTGGTGGACAAGTCCTCTACCTTAGCAAGGTTAGCCTTTCCTCATCTCATTTGTCACCTCTGTTATTCAGTTGGAGTTGACATAGAGGGAGACATCCCCTTTGATGAGGATAAGCCCATCACTAAGAAAAGGATGGAGCACACAAGAGACCCCACTCATCATGAGATCCCTGAGATGCCTCAAGGGATGCACTTTCCTCCACAAAACTATTGGGAGCAACTGAACACCTCCCTAGGAGAACTGAGTTCCAACATGGGACAACTAAGGGTGGAGCATCAAGAACACTCCATCATCCTCCATGAAATTAGAGAAGATCAAAGAATCATGAGAGAGGAGCAACAAAGACAAGGAAGAGACATTGAGGAGCTCAAGCACTCCATAGGATCTTCAAGAGGAAGAAAGAGCCGCCATCACTAAGGTGGACCCGTTCTTTAATCTCCTTGTTCTTTAATTCCTGTTTTTCGAAAATTAATGCTTATGTTTGTCCATGTTTGTGTCTTATTAGTGTCTTAGTGTCTATGCCTTAAAGTTATGAATGACCTATGAATCCATCACCTTTCTTAAATGAAAACTGTTTTTATTACAAAAGAACAAGAAGTACAGGATTTTGAATTCATCTTTAAAACTAGCTTAATTAGTTTGATGTGGTGACAATACTTTTTGTTTTCTGAATGTATGCTTGAACAGTGCATATGTCTTTTGAATTTGTTGTTCATGAATGTTAAAATTGTTGGCTCTTGAAAGAATGATGAAAAAGGAGACATGTTACTGAGGATCTGAAAAATCATAAAAATGATTCTTGAAGCAAGAAAAAGCAGTGAATACAAAAAAAAAAAACGAAAAAAAAGAGGAGAAAGAGAAAAAGAAAGAAAAAGAAAGAAATAAAGTTGTGATCCAAGGCAAAAAGAGTGTGCTTAAGAACCCTGGACACCTCTAATTGGGGACTTTAGCAAAGCTGAGTCACAATCTGAAAAGGTTCACCCAATTATGTGTCTGTGGCATGTATGTATCCGGTGGTAATACTGGAAGACAGAGTGCTTTGGGCCACGGCCAAGACTCAATAAGTAGCTGTGTTCAAGAATCATCATACTTAACTAGGTGAATCAATAACATTATCTGGATTCTGAGTTCCTAAAGAAGCCAATCATTCTGAATTTCAAAGGATAAAGTGAGATGCCAAAACTGTTTGGAGGCAAAAAGCTACTAGTCCCGCTCATCTAATTTGGAGCTAAGTTTCATTGATAATTTGGAGTCTATAGTATATTCTCTTCTTTTTATCTTATTTGATTTTCAGTTGCTTGGGGACAAGCAACAATTTAAGTTTGGTGTTGTGATGAGCGGATAATTTGTACCCTTTTTGGCATTGTTTTTAGTATGTTTTTAGTATGATCTAGTTAGTTTTTAGTATATTTTTATTAGTTTTTAGTTAAAATTCACTTTTCTGGACTTTACTATGAGTTTGTGTGTTTTTCTGTGATTTCAGGTATTTTCTGGCTGAAATTGAGGGACCTGAGCAAAAATCTGATCCAGAGACTGAAAAGGACTGCAGATGCTGTTGGATTCTGACCTCCCTGCACTCGAAGTGGATTTTCTGGAGCTACAGAAGCCCAATTAGCGCGCTCTCAACGGCGTTGGAAAGTAGACATCCTGGGCTTTCCAGCAATATATGATAGTCCATACTTTGCCCAGGATTTGATGGCCCAAACCGGCGTTCAAAGTCACCCTCAGAAATTCCAGCGTTAAACGCCGGAACTGGCACCTAAATGGGAGTTAAACGCCCAAACTAGCATAAAAGCTGGCGTTTAACTCCAAGAAGAGTCTCTACACGAAATTGCTTCATTGCTCAGCCCAAGCACACACCAAGTGGGCCCGGAAGTGGATTTTTATGTCATTTACTCATCTCTGTACACCCTAGGCTACTAGTTTCTTATAAATAGGACCTCTTACTATTGTATTTTCATCTTTGGACATCTAGTTCTTAGATCATTGGGAGGCTGGCCATTCGGCCATGCCTAGACCTTGTTCTTATGTATTTTCAATGGTGGAGTTTCTACACACCATAGATTAAGGTGTGGAGCTCTGCTGTACCTCGAGTATTAATGCAATTACTATTGTTCTTCTATTCAATTCCGCTTGTTCTTTGTCCAAGATATCACTTGTTCTTCAACTTGATGAATGTGATGATCCGTGACACTCATCATCATTCTCACCTATGAACAAGGTGACTGACAACCACTTTTGTTCTACAAGCAATCAAGGCTCTAGTGAATATCTCTTGGATTCCTGATACACGATGCATGGTTGATCGCCTGACAACCGAGTGCTCGCCTGACAAACGAGCCAGCCATTCCGTGAGATCAGAGTCTTCGTGGTATAGGCAAGAACTGATGGCGGCATTCAAGAGAATCCGGAAGGTCTAACCTTGTCTGTGGTATTCTGAGTAGGATTCAATGATTGAATGACTGTGACGTGCTTCAAACTCCTAGCAGGCGGGGCGTTAGTGACAGACGCAAAAGAATCACTGGATTCTATTCCGGCCTGACCGAGAACCGACAGTTGATTAGCCATATGCTGTGACAGAGCATAGGAACATTTTCACTGAGAGGATGGGAGGTAGCCACTGACAACGGTGAAACCCTACATAAGCTTGCCATGGAAAGGAGTAAGAAGGATTGGATGAAGACAGTAGGAAAGTAGAGAGACGGAAGGGAAGGCATCTTCATACGCTTATCTGAAGTTCCTACCAATGAATTACATAAGTACCTCTATCTTTATCTTTATGCTTTATTCGTATATCACAATACCCATTTGAGTCTGCCTGACTAAGATTTACAAGGTGACCATTGCTTGCTTCATACCGACAATCTCCGTGGGATCGACCCTTGCTCACGCAAGGTATTACTTGGACGACCCAGTGCACTTGCTGGTTAGTTGTGCAAAGTTGTGTAGTGATCACAATTTCGCGCACCAGTGTTGTTGCCTAAAGGGTTGATTAAATCCTCTTGGCTCCATCCATCCTTGATTGGTCTGACCTTGATGCATATTCCTGCTATGGTTTCTATTTCCTTCAACAAAGTTAGAACTAAACTCAAAGCGAGAGGGGTGAGAATTCATAGTAATTATCAGAAATAAGGGGGATAAAGGAGAAACAAATAAACAAGTAAAAGAAAATATATATATATATTTGAAAAATATTTACAATAACCAATAATAAGGCACACATTTGCAATTCCTCAGCAACGGCGCCATTTTGATGTTAGGATTTTTGCTAGTAAAGAAATAAAGTTGCGTTGTAAGTATAGATTCTGAACCAACAGAAATCCCTTCGTACAAACGTTTTGGTTGTCACAAGTAACAAACCCCTAAATAAATTGATAACCGAGTATTTAAACCTCGGGTCGTCTTCTCAAGGAATTGCAGGGAGATATGTTCTTATTATTGGTTATGAAAAAGTGTATTTTGGGGTTGAGAGTGAGGAATGAATATGGCAGATAATTTAAATGGCAATTAAAATAAATAAATACTGTAAAGCAAACCTTTTGGCAAGGTATGAGAAATTGGAAGTCCAGACTTAGTTATTCTTATCAATAATAATAAAAGTTGAATCTTAATTCCACTTAGTTAACCTTTGCTAAAGCAAAGGAAAGTCAAGGGACTAATTAGTTGACCTTTGAATCCTATTTATTTCCTAAGAAAAGGTTGGGATTATTGAAGTTCAGTTCAATTAGCAAAGATAACAGTTATCAATTATGTTGAGCTAAGATAACTCCTGAGTTACTGATTTCTTAACCAAGACCAAAAAGGGAAAAGTAAATTAATTCTACTGGAATGAAAATGTCTTCAGATTGGGAAAAATCAATGGCATAAATAAAAGAAGGCAATATTAAACTGAAATACCTCAAAGAATATTAAATAAGGAAATCATCATGAATGTGGCATAAGCCAAACAGGCAACATAACTAATATAAGCATTAAAGTATCTGAGAATAAGAGATAAATATAAAGTAAAAGAACATTGAACCTGGGATCGAGAGTAACTCCTAAAACTAAGAGAAGTCTTAAATCCTAATCCTAAAGAGAGAGAAGAGAACCTCCCTCCAACTAAACCTAAATCATGGAAAGTGACTAAAAATTCGGAGACTCCCCCTGAATGGATGCATTCTCACACTTCATAACCTCTGGTCTATGCCTTCTGGACTTGGATTTGGGCCAAAAAGGGCTTCAGAATCCGCTATGAGCATTTTCTGCAATTTCTGGTGCGTGGCCTCTGTCACGCGTCCGCGTGGGTCACGCGGTCACGTCGATTGGAGTTTTCTTTGTCGCGCGGTCGCGTCAGTCATGCGGTAGCGTCATAGGTGTTCTTCTTTAGGCGCACGGTCGTGTCAGTCATGCGGCCGCGTCGCTGCTTCTTCGCGCTTGGCACGCGGTCACGTCGTCCATGCAGTCGCGTGGATGCCAGTTTCTCCAAAACTCCGTTTTACGCTTTCCTTCCATTTTTGTATGTTTCCTTTTCCATCCTTTAAGTCATTCCTGCTTTAGAAGATCTGAAACTACTCAACACACTAATCACGACATCGAATGGAAATAAAGGTAATTAAAATAATTAATCTTAAAGCATAGGAAACATGTTTTTCACATACATCACATAATAAGGAAGGGAAAGTAAAACCATGTAATTAATATGAATAAGTGGGTGAAGGATTGAATAAATCACTTAAACTAAGCACAAAATATATCATAAAATATGGGTTTATCAACCTCCCCACACTTAAGTAATAGCATGTCCCCATGCTATGTCAAAGGTAAAAAGTAAGGTTGAAGTGGTTGAATGCCATGCAATGCAATTCTAATCTAAATGCAACTAACTAAATGCATGATGCAATTCTAATTTTATTCACTCATATATAAGGCTTACATGTAGTTAAATCATTTCACATTCTCAAGGAATCATATATACATAGCCAACCTTAGATAATGTTAAAGCACTTTTACACTTGAGATGGGAAGAAAAATATTTTATAAACTTGCAAGACAATTAACAAATTAAGCATAGATATATGTTGATGAGTTATTGAACCCTCACTGGATTTTGTGTTTACTCTCTAATCACTCAGTGTTTATTGGGTTAATCACTCTATTCTTCTTTTTATCCTTACTTTCTATAACTTTGTTCCTCATCTAACCAATCAACAATTATAAAATATAGACATACAAGAATCATGAGGTCTTTTATTAAGGTTGTAATGGGGCCAAGGTAAAGGTAAGGGTATAAGTATAAGGCTAAGTGAGCTAATAAGTGAATCCTTAATTAGTCTAAGATCTCACCTAACATACATAATTTCTAAAGTAAAGCTTCTTTACCTGTTTTCCCATATTTCTCCCACTTTTGATATTACATGCTCATATTTTATTTATATTTTTTTTGCTCCATGTACACTTGCTTTAATTTGCATTTTTTTTAAATGCACATGGTAATTAATTATTTTAATTTTACATGAGCATGCTTCCCAAAACATCATTATTCTTTTCAACTCTTCTACCTTTGTTTCTATCATCCATGTTCCCATAAAGTTTTTCCCACACTTAAACAATTACACAATTTCTATCTTAAGCTAACCAAGGATTCAACTTGGAATTTTTTTTTAATTTGTTTTTCTGCTTAAGGCTAGTAATGTGGTTATAAGACAAGGGAATTAAAGCTCAAGGGGGCTGACAAGGGTGATGTAAAAGGTAGGCTTTATTTGGGATAAGTGAGTTAAAATCAAACAAGGCCTCAATCACTCTCTTGGTATGTACCTATATTCTATATTTGGACATATAGATTGAAACAAAGCAAAGAACACCAGAATAAAAAAGAAGGATGGAATACACAGGAATAAAATATTATGGTTTAAATGTAACCATACAATTAAGCTCAAAACTCACAGGCTGTATGTTCTCAAACTCATAAATCATATATCATTCATATATGTCATGGAGGTTTAGTTAAAAATTCCCATTATTCTCAATGTAAAATATATTGGATGGCTAAAGTTTTAGTGTTCCTCCTTGATGAAATGTTGTTAACTTAACTGCATGATGTAATACTTTATATACAAAGTGTGTGGATTGTTTTGATCTTGTTTAAATTTCGTCGTCTACTCCTTTTATTTTGATCAAATTAAACTATTATATGCCAAAAGGGTAAACTATACTAATTAATCCACATACTCTATAGCTAATAAGTTAGAACTACAAACTAAACTAAATGGCTAAAATATGAACTAAAGTGCAAAATGCAGAAATAGAGTAAAAATACATGAAAGTAGCAATGTATAAGTACTCAGAAAATAAAAATAAAAAATAAAGAGAAAAATACAGAAAAATAGCCAAAATAAAAAAAAGAAGGGTCTGTAGTGGTTCACGAAAATAGTATGCCAGAGATGTCGACCTCCCCACACTTAAAATAAAGCATCGTCCTCGATGCTCACTCAGGCTAGGTGTGAAAGAGTGTCAGCTCTGGAAGGATGGGTAGCTGGAGTCTCTGTGGTGGTGGTCTGAGGATCCGGCTGCTGCAGAGGAGGTGCTAACTGTATAGGGATCTCGGGATCTGCAGCCTGAATCTGAGGTGGGTCCTCCTGCTGGGATGCAGTCTGCTCTGAGCCTGCCTACGCAGCCTCTCTCTGAGGATGGGTCTCCTCCTCGTGCTTATCTGCCTCCTCCTCAGATGGCTCTGATAGAGTGTCCGGCTCGGAGGGGATGTCGCCGCCAGATCGTATCAACAGCTTCAGGTGCTCATAACATCGCCGGCTGCGACGCTCAGATCTCTCATACCGGCGCCGGTTGCGGCGCTCCATCTTGTTGATGCCAGGGCATCTTGGCCAGTTTCGCTGACCCTTTCTTTACTGTTTTTAGGGTAGTTTCATGCATTTCCTTAGGAAATAAGCTAGTTTTGGGTAGATATTCACTTATACCTTGATTCAAGCATACATTGTGCATTTTACATGATTTCATGAGGATTTTGCATGAATTTAGTGACAAATTGTATGTTGCATTACCCATGACTTGGACTAGAACTTTGATGCACTCTATTGCTTGATTTCAGGACCAAAAAAAGCAAGGAAGAACCACTTAGCAGTCACATTAATCTAATTAACGTGACCACTAACGTGGAATGGGAGGTAACTTGCAAAGTTAATGAGAAAAGTGATTGCCAATAACGCTCTCGAAGCCATCATTGTCCACGTTAAGAGTCACGTTAACTAAGTTAACGTGAACTCTAACGTGAAGAAGGGACTTTGAGCAAACGTTAGTGACACTTAATATTATCACTAACGTTGGCCAATGATCATAAGTGGCCACGTTAGAGTCCACATTAACTTAGTTAACGTGGCCTCTAACGTTAAAAGGGGGAAGGAAGCCAACATTAGTGACACTCAATATTGTCACTAACGTTGGCCTAAGGTGAAATGTACCACGTTAACTCAAGTTAACGTGGGAGCTATCGTAAGAGGCAAAGGAGGTCGACAACGTTAGTGACACCCAACATTGTCACTAACATTAGAAGCACCCACAAAACCCCCAAGGAGCCACGTTAACTTCCACGTTAACTTAGTTAACGTGGAAGCTAACGTTGATGAGTGAAAGATAAGCCAACGTTAGTGACACTCAACATTGTCACTAACATTGGGGATGGCTAAGAATGGCAACGTTAGAAGCCACGTTAACCTAGTTAACGTGGACTCTAACGTGAGACATAGGGGCACATTGGAACGTTAGTGACAATGTTGAGTGTCACTAACGTTCTCGAAGGTTGGCAAGGCCACGTTAGAAGCCACGTTAACCTAGTTAACGTGGACTCTAACGTGAGACATAGGGGCACATTGGAACGTTAGTGACAATGTTGAGTGTCACTAACGTTCTCGAAGGTTGGCAAGGCCACGTTAGAAGCCACGTTAACCTAGTTAATGTGGGGCTTTAACGTGAGGCAAAGGGGTGCATTGGAACGTTAGTGACAATGTTGAGTGTCACTAACGTTCTCGAACTCATACTTTCACTAAACGTTAACACCCCTAACGTCCTGAGCTAGAGTATCTGCCCACTTCACACTTTCTCTCTGCAAGTAAAACCAAGCCCAAATGAAGAAGAGAACTGCTTCAAACTCAAGATCAAAGGCCCAAGACTTGAAGAACCAACTAGAAGCTGAGAAGAGTAGTATATATAGGAGTAGCTTTGAATTATGAAGGAGTTCTGGAAGTTGGAAAATAACACTACTCTCTGTATTTTACTTTCTCTGCTCTTCTAGTTCCATGATGTATTCTCCATCTTTGTTTTCATTTTCTAGAGCTATAAATAACTAAACCCCTTTCATTGGGTTAGGGAGCTCTGTTGTAATTTGATGGATCAATACTAGTTTTCATTATTCTTCTTCTATCTTCTCTCTTGATTTTACTTGAAAGCTTTCGATCTTCATCCCATTGGGTAGTTATCTTGGAAAAGAAACTATTCAAACTTGGATCTCTTCTGAGCCTTGAAAGAGGAATGAAGAGATCAAGCTAGAAATGCTTTCTCATGCTGGACCAAATTGGGGTTGGATGGATATGTGACTATAATCCTCTCAATACTTGATTTGGGAAATGCATGTGGTATAATTAGTGACCACACTTCATCTCTTCTCATGAGCAATTGACCAAGGAATTGGCTATTGATCAAGATTTGAGAGATTGAATTGTAAGAAATTGTAATTCAATCAATTAAGATTGCCAAGGAGATCAATGAGTGCATTGATTGAGGAAGAGATGAAAATGAACTTGATCCGGAGAATTGCAACATCTCTTGTGCCCAATGAACTCCCCAATTCTGATCTCACCCATTCTCTTTAATTTCTGCGTTTACTTTGATGAGCAAACACCCCATCCCATTTACAATTCTGCAATTTACTTTCAGTCATTTACTTTCAGCCCTTTAATTCTAGCATTTACTTTTTCCGTCATTTACATTCCCGCCATTTTATTTTCTGCAAATCTCAACCCAAATTCTGAATTCGCTCAACTAGAACATTCTTCTATTTAAAGTTGCTTAATCAATCAATCCCTGTGGGATTCGACCTCACTCTATTGTGAGTTTTTACTTGACGACAAATTTGGTACACTTGCCGAAGGAAATTTGTTGAGAGACAATTTCCACCTGCATCACCTGTCTAGCTGCTGAAACAAGCGGTGCACTAGGTGATAAATTGGCTCTGAGGCAGGTGGAGGTGCAGTAGTGGTAGCAGGGGTAGCTGTGGAGGAAGAAGGACCAGCGAAAGGTGTGGCTATCTCATCAGTAGCAGTGAAGGGTGGGGCTCTGTAGCCCAAATCTAGAAAGTTCCTACTGTGAGGAATAATCTTCCTGCAGTCTGCAGTCGGTGGCCTCTCATCGGCATCCTCCCAAGGCACGTTGATGAGCGGATAATTTATACGCTTTTTGGCATTGTTTTTATATAGTTTTTAGTAAGTTTGAGCTACTTTTAGGGATGTTTTCATTAGTTTTTATGTTAAATTCACATTTCTGGACTTTACTATGAGTTTGTGTGTTTTTCTGTGATTTCAGGTAAATTCTGACTGAAATTGAGGGATTTGAGCAAAACTCTGAAAAAGGCTGACAAAAGGACTGCTGATGCTGTTGGATTCTGACCTCCCTGCACTCGAAATGGATTTTCTGGAGCTACAGAACTCTAAATGGCGCGCTCTCAACGGCGTTGGAAAGTAGACATCCAGGGCTTTCCAGCAATATATAATAGTCCATACTTTATTCGAAGAATGACGACGCAAACTGGCGTTGAACGCCAAGTACACGCTCCTTTCTGGAGTTAAACGCCAGAAAAACGTCATAATCCGGAGTTGAACGCCCAAAGCACATCATAACTCGAAATTCAACTCCAAGAGAAGCCTCAGCTCGTGGATAGATCAAGCTCAGCCCAAGCATACACCAAGTGGGCCCCAGAAGTGGATTTATGCATCAATTACTTACTCATGTAAACCCTAGGAGCTAGTTTATTATAAATAGGATGATTTACTAATGTATCAATCATCTTTGGTCTCAGTTCTGTTTTATTCTTCATCTTAGGAGATCATTGATCACGTTTAAGGGGGCTGGCCATTCGGCCATGCCTGACCTTCTTTCACTTATGTATTTTCAACGGTGGAGTTTCTGCACACCATAGATCAAGGGTGTGGAGCTCTGCTGTACCTCAGAGATTAATGAAGTTCTATTTTCTTTTATTCAATACTCCACTTTATCCATATTCCAAGATATTCATTCGTACTCAAGAACATGATGAGTGATGATGAGTTAGATAACCCTCACCATCATTCTCACTCATGAACGCGCGTGATTGACAACCACTTACGTTCTACATGCAACACAAGCTTGAATGTGTATCTCTTAGATTCCCCAACAGAATCTTCGTGGTATAAGTTAGATAGATGGCGGCATTCATCTGGATCCGGAAAGTCCAACCTTGTCTGTGGTGTTCCGAGTAGGATCCTGGGAATCCGGAAAGTCTCACCTTGTCTGTGGTATTCCGAGTAGGATTCCGTTCATGAATGACTGTGACGTGCTTCAAACTTTAACCTGCTGGGCGTTAGTGACAAACGCAAAAGAGGGATTCTATTCCAGTAGGAGCGGGAACCAACCGGTGATTGGCCGCACTGTGACAGAGTGCGTGCATTAGCTTTCACTGCGAGGATGGGATGCAGCTATCAACCATGGGTGATGCCTCCAGACTGGTTAGCTGTGCGAGTGACAGCCGTGCAGGTTATTTCCCCGAGAGGAATGAAAGTAGCCACAGCTGATAGTGAACCCCTATACAAAGCTTGCCATGGAGAGGAGTAAGAAGGATTGGGTAGAAGGAATAGGAGAGCAGGCGTCCTAGAGCTCTACAGCACCTCCATTCCGCTTATCTGAAATTCCTACCAATGAATCTGCATAAGTATTCTATCCCTTTTTATTATTTATTTTATTATTAATATTCGAACTCACCATAAACAGATTTAATCTGCCTAACTGAGATTTGCAAGGTGACCATAGCTTGCTTCATACCAACAATCTCTGTGGATTCGACCCTTACTCACGTAAGGTTATTACTTGGACGACCCAGTACACTTGCTGGTTAGTTGAACGGAGTTGTGCTTTCACTCAGTGCCAATTTCTAAAATCCAATTACAATGAATCAAATCAAAGAACATGTGATCACAATTTCGTCCACCAAGTTTTTGGCGCCGTTGCCGGGGATTGTTCGAGTATGGACAACTGACGGTTCATCTTGTTGCTCAGATTAGGTAATTTTCTTTTCAAAAATCTTTTTCAAAAATTTTTCTTTTATTTTTCGTTTTTCAAAACTTTATTTTCGAAAATAATTAATAAAAATCCAAAAAAAATTAGAAAATCATAAAAATAAAAAATATTTTGTGTTTCTTGTTTGAGTCTTGAGTCAATTTTTAAGTTTGGTGTCAATTGCATGCTTTTAAAATTTTTCTTGCATTTTTTTCGAAAATCCATGCATTCATAGTGTTCTTCATGATCTTCAAGTTGTTCTTGATAAGTCCTCTTGTTTGATCTTGATGATTTCTTGTTTTGTATTGTTTGTTGTTTTTCATGTGCATTTTTGCATTCATATTTTCCATGCATTAAAGATTTCTAAGTTTGGTGTCTTGCATACTTTCTTTGCATCAAAATTTTTCAAAAATATGTTCTTGATGTTCATCATGATCTTCAAAGTGTTCTTGGTGTTCATCTTGACATTCATAGCATTCTTGCATGCATCTTGTGTCTTGATCCAAAATTTCCATGTTTTGGGTCATTTTTGTGTTTTTCCTTAAAAATTCAAAAATCAAAAATATTTTTTCCTTATTTCCCTCCACAATTTCGAAATTTTGGGTTGACTTGGTCAAAAGATTTTTAAAATTAGTTGTTTCTTACAAGTCAAGTCAAAATTTCAATTTTAAAAATCTTATCTTTTCAAAATCTTTTTCAAAATTATATCTTTTTCAAAATTTTTTATTTATTTTCGAAAATTTCAAAAATATTTTTCAAATATTTTCAAATTCTTTTCTTATCTTTATATGTAATTTTCGAAAATTCACTAATAATTAATGTGATTGGTTCAAAAATTTGAAGTTTGTTACTTTCTTGTTAAGAAAGGTTCAATCTTTAAGTTCTAGAATCTTATCTTGTAGTTTCTTGTTAGTAAAGTAAATAATTTCAAAATTTTTCTGAATTAAATCTTTTTATCTTTTATCTTATCTTTTTCAAAAAAAAAAATTTTATCTTTTTCAAAAATTTTATCTTTTTCAAAATTTGATTTTAAAATATCTTATCCAACTTACTATCTTCTTATCTTTTTAAATTTTGATTTCAAATCTTTTTCAATCAACTAACTAACTTTTTGTTTGTTTCTTATCTTTTTCAAAACCACCTAACTACTTTTTCCTCTTCTATTTTCGAAAATATCTCTCTCTTTTTCAAAAAGTTCTTTTTAATTAATTAATTATTTCATGTTTTAATTTTAATTACATTTTATCTCTAATTTTCGAAAATCACTAACTCCTTTTCAAAATTATTTTCGAAATTTCTCTTCTCTCTTCCTCTTCTATTTAATTATTTAATTACTAACACTTCTCTTCACCCCTCTTCATCAAAAATCCGAATCCATTCCTCTTCTTCTACCCCTTTCTTTTTCTACTAACATAAAGGAATCTCTATACTGTGACATAGAGGATTCCTTCTTTCTTTTTTTTGTGTTCCCTTTTCTTTCATATGAGCAGGAACAGGGACAAAGGCACTCTTGTTGAAGTTGATCCAGAACCTGAAAGGACTCTGAAGAGAAAATTAAAAGAAGCTAAATTACAACAATCCAGAAGCAACCTTTCAGAAAATTTCGAACAAGAGGAAGAGATGGCCGAAAATAATAATGATAATGCAAGGAGAATGCTTGGTGACTTCACAAAGCCAACATCCAAGTTTGATGGAAGAAGCATCTCCATTCCTGCCATTGGAGCCAATAACTTTGAGCTTAAGCCTCAACTAGTTGCATTAATGCAACAAAACTGCAAGTTTTATGGACTTCCATCTGAAGATCCTTACCAGTTTTTAACTGAGTTCTTGCAGATCTGTGACACTGTAAAGACAAATGGAGTTAATCCAGAAGTCTACAGACTCTTGCTTTTCCCTTTTGCTGTAAGAGACAGAGCTAGAGTATGGTTGGATTCTCAACCCAAGGATAGCCTGGACTCATGGGATAAGCTTGTCACTGCATTCTTAGATAAGTTCTTTCCTCCTCAAAAGCTGAGCAAGCTGAGAGTGGATGTTCAAACCTTCAAACAAAAAGATGGTGAATCCCTCTATGAAGCTTGGGAAAGATACAAGCAGCTGACAAAGAGATGTCCATCTGACATGTTTTCTGAATGGACCATATTAGATATATTCTATTATGGTCTCTCTGAATTTTCGAAAATGTCATTGGACCATTCTGCAGGTGGATCTATTCACCTGAAGAAAACGCCTGAAGAGGCTCAAGAACTCATTGACATGGTTGCAAACAACCAGTTCATGTATACTTCTGAGAGGAATTCCATGAACAATGGGGTACCTCAGAAGAAAGGAGTTCTTGAAATTGATGCTCTGAATGCCATATTGGCTCAGAACAAAGTGTTGACTCAACAGGTCAACATGATCTCTCAGAATCTGAATGGATTGCAACATGCATCCAACAGTAATAGAGAGGCAGCTTCTGAAGAAGCTTATGATCCTGAAAACCCTGCCATGGCAGAGGTTAATTACTTAGGTGAACCTTATGGAAACACCTATAACCCAACATGGAGAAATCATCCAAATTTCTCCTGGAAGGATCAACAAAAACCCCATCAAGGTTTTAACAATGGTGGACGTGCAAGGCTGAATAATAGTAAGCCATACCCATCATCTTCTCAGCAACAGACAGAGAACTCTGAACAAAACAATTCTAATTTAGCCAACATAGTCTCTGATCTGTCAAAGGCCACTTTCAGTTTCATGAATGAAACCAGATCTTCCATTAGAAATCTGGAAGCACAAGTGGGCCAGCTGAGTAAGAAAGTTATTGAAACTCCTCCCAGTATTCTCCCAAGCAATACAGAAGAGAATCCAAAAGGAGAGTGCAAGGCCATTGATTTAATCAAAGTGACCGAATGCACTAGGGAGGAGGAGGACGAAAATCCTAAGGAGAAAGACCTCCTGGGACGTCCTTCAAGCATGAAGGAGTTTCCTATTAAGGATCCAGAGGAATCTGAGGCTCATCTAGAGACCATAGAGATCCCATTAAATCTCCTTCTGCCATTCATGAGCTCTGAAGAATATTCATCCTCTGAAGAGGATGAAGATGTGATTGGAGAGCAAGCTGCTCTATATTTAGGAGCTATCATGAAGCTGAATGCCAAACTGTTTGGTAATGAGACTTGGGAAAGTAAACCTCCCTTACTCATTAGTGAACTAGACACTTGGATTCAGAAAACTCTACCTCAAAAGAAACAAGATCCTGGCAAGTTCTTAATACCTTGTACCATTGGCACCATGAGCTTTGAAAAAGCTCTATGTGATCTGGGGTCAGGGATAAATCTTATGCCACTCTCTGTAATGGAGAAGATGGGGATCATTGAGGTACAACCTGCCTTGTTCTCATTACAATTGACAGATAAGTCCATAAGACAAGCTTATGGATTAGTAGAGGACGTGCTAGTAAAGGTTGAAGGCCTTTACATCCCTACTGATTTCATAATCCTAGATACTAGGAAGGAAGATGATGAATGCATCATCCTAGGAAGACCTTTCCTAGCCACAGCAGGAGCTGTGATAGATGTCAACAGAGGTGAGTTAGTCCTTCAATTGAATGGGGACTACCTTGTGTTTCAAGCACATGGCCATCCCTCTATGACAAAAGAGAGTAAGCATGAAGAGCTTCTCTCAGTTCAGAGTCAAGAAGAGCCTCCACAGTTAAACTCTAAGTTTGGTGTTGTGAGGCCACAACCAAACTCTAAGTTTGGTGTTCAAACCCCATATCCAAACTCTAAGTTTGGTGTTGGGAACACTACACACTAAATTGACCTGATCACTATGTGGCTCCATGAGAGCCACTGTCAAGCTATTGACATTAAAGAAGCGCTTGTTGGGAGGCAACCCAATTTTATTCATCTAATTTTATTTTATTTTGTTTCTTTGTTATTTTTGTGTTTTATTAGGTACATGATCATAAGGAGTCACGAAAAAATCAAAAAAATTAAAAACAGAGTCAAAAACAGAAAAAAAAAAAAAAATTTTTCACCCTGGGGACGCACGGGCTGGCGTTCAACGCCCAGAAGGTGCATCTGGCCGGCGTTCAACGCCAGAACAGAGCACCATTCTGGCGTTGAACGCCCAAAACAAGCAACAACCTGGCGTTTAACGCCAGGATGCGCACACAGAGGACAATCTGGCGCTGAACGCCAGAAACAAGCATGAAACTGGCGTTCAACGCCAGAAACATGCATAACATGGGCGTTTAACGCCCAGAACGTGCATCAAGGGGCGTTTGAACGCCAGAATGATGCATCAAGGCATGTTACATGCCTATATGGTGAAGGAATGGTATTTGTTTTCACCTCAGGATCTGTGGACCCCACAGGATCCTCACCTTAGGATCTGTGGACCCCACAGGATCCCCACCTACCACTTTTCTTTTAATCCTAATCACACTCTTCTAATCCAAATCTCATTCTCAATGTCACACTTCCCAAAAACCTTCACCTATCACCTCAATTCCTCTTCCCAATTACCCCATTCACCATTCACATCAACCCCTCTTCCCCATACACCCCACCTACCCCCTACTTTCAAATTCAATTTCCCACCCTTTCCCACCCAACATGGCCGAACCTATACCCTCCCCCCTCCCTATAAATACCCTTCTTTTCTTTTACATTTTCACACAACACAAACCCACATTCTCCCACATAACCGAACCCTCTCTTCTCCCTCTCTCCATATTTTCTTCTTCTTCTTCTACTCTTCTTTTCTTTTTGCTTGGGGACAAGCAAATTTTAAGTTTGGTGTGGTAAAAAGCCTAAGCTTTTTATTTTTCATTCACCATCAATGGCACCCAAGGCCGGAGTTTCCTCAAGAAAAGGAAAAGGGAAGGCAAAAGCTTCCACTTCCGAGTCATGGGAGAAGGAGAGATTCATCTCCAAGAGCCACCAAGACCACTTCTATGATGTTGTGGCAAAGAAGAAAGTGATCCATGAGGTCCCTTTCAAACTCAAGAAGAATGAGTATCCGGAAATCCGACTTGAAATTCAAAAAGAGGTTGGGAAGTCTTAGCCAACCCCATGCAACAAGTCGGAATTCTCATGGTTCAAGAGTTCTATGCCAATGCATGGATCACTAGAAACCATGACCAAAGTATGAACCCAAGCCCAAAGAATTATCTCACAATGGTTAGGGGGAAATACTTGGATTTTAGTCCGGAGAATGTGAGATTGGCGTTTCATTTGCCTATGATGCAAGGTGATGAACACCCCTACACTAGAAGGGTCAACTTTGATCAAAGGTTGAACCAAGTCCTTAGGGACATTTGTGTGGAAGGCGCCCAATGGAGAGTTGACTCCAAAGGCAAGCCAGTCCAACTAAGAAGACTGGACCTCAAGTCTGTAGCTAGAGGATGGTTGGAGTTCATTCAAAGATCCATCATCCCCACAAGCAACCGATCTGAAGTTACTATGGATCGGGCCATCATGGTTCATAGCATCATGATTGGTGAAGAAGTAGAGATTCATGAAGTCATAGCCAATGAACTCTACAAAATAGCTGACAAACCTTCATACATGGCACGGCTAGCATTCCCCCACCTTATATGCCATCTATGTTATTCAGCTGGAGTTATCATAGATGGAGATGTCTCCATTGAAGAAGACAAGCCCATCACCAAGAAAAGGATGGAGCAAACAAGGGAAGTTCCTCACGGCCCTCAAGAAGAACATGAGGAAGTGCATCATCAACAAATGCCTCATGGAATGCACTTTCCTCCCAACAACTATTGGGAGCAACTTAGCACCTCCTTGGAAGATTTGAGCCATAATGTGGAACAACTAAGGGTGGAACACCATGAGCACGCCCTCACTCTTCAAGAAATAAGAGAAGATCAAAGAGCAATGAGGGAGGAGCAACAAAGGCAAGGAAGGGACATAGAAGAGTTGAAGAACATCATTGGTCCTTCAAGAAGAAGACGCCACTAGAGGTGGATTCATTCCTTGTTCTTTATTTCTTTCTATTTTCGGTTTTTAATTATTATGTTTATCTATGTTTTGTGTCTTTATTTCATGATCATTAGTATGTAACCATGCCTTAAAGCTATAAATAAATTCCATTAGTCCTTCACCTCTCTTAAAAGAAAAATGTTTTAATTCAAAAGAACAAGAAGTACATAATTTTCGAAATTATTATTGAATTTAGTTTAATTATTTTGATGTGGTGACAATGCTTTTGTTTTCTGAATGAATGAATGAACAGTGCATATGTCTTTGGATCTTGTTGTTTATGAGTGTTAAAATTGTTGGTTCTTGAAAGAATGATGAACAAAGAGAAATGTTATTGAGGATCTGAAAAATCATGAAATTGATTCTTGAAGCAAGAAAAAGCAGTGAAAAAGAAAGCTTGCGAAAAAAAAAAAAAAAAAAAAAAGGGGAAAAAATGGCGAAAAAAAAAAAAAAAAGAAGGAGCAGTAGAAAAAGCCAATAGCCCTTAAAACCAAAAGGCAAGGGTAAAAAGGATCCAAGGCTTTGAGCATCAATGGATAGGAGGGCCCAAGGAAATTTAATCCAGGCCTAAGCGGCTAAATCAAGCTGTCCCTAACCATGTGCTTGTGTCATGAAGGTCCAAGTGAAAAGCTTGAGACTGAGTGGTTAAAGTCGTGATCCAAGGCAAAAGAGTGTGCTTAAGAGCTCTGGACACCACTAACTGGGGACTCTAGCAAAGCTGAGTCACAATCTGAAAAGGTTCACCCAGTTATGTGTCTGTGGCATTTGTGTATCCGGTGGTAATACTGGAAGACAAAGTGCTTAGGGCCACGGCCAAGACTCAAAAGTAGCTGTGTTCAAGAATCAACATGCTTAACTAGGAAAGTCAATAACACTATCTGAAATTCTAAGTTCCTAAAGATGCCAATCACTCTGAACTTCAAAGGAAAAAGTGAGATGCCAAAACTGTTCAGAAGCAAAAGCTACAAGTCCCGCTCATGTAATTAAATTAATATTCATTGATATTTTGGACTTTATAGTATATTCTCTTCTTTTTATCCTATTTGATTTTCAGTTGCTTGGGGACAAGCAACAATTTAAGTTTGGTGTTGTGATGAGCGGATAATTTATACGCTTTTTGGCATTGTTTTTATATAGTTTTTAGTAAGTTTGAGCTACTTTTAGGGATGTTTTCATTAGTTTTTATGTTAAATTCACATTTCTGGACTTTACTATGAGTTTGTGTGTTTTTCTGTGATTTCAGGTAAATTCTGACTGAAATTGAGGGATTTGAGCAAAACTCTGAAAAAGGCTGACAAAAGGACTGCTGATGCTGTTGGATTCTGACCTCCCTGCACTCGAAATGGATTTTCTGGAGCTACAGAACTCTAAATGGCGCGCTCTCAACGGCGTTGGAAAGTAGACATCCAGGGCTTTCCAGCAATATATAATAGTCCATACTTTATTCGAAGAATGACGACGCAAACTGGCGTTGAACGCCAAGTACACGCTCCTTTCTGGAGTTAAACGCCAGAAAAACGTCATAATCCGGAGTTGAACGCCCAAAGCACATCATAACTCGAAATTCAACTCCAAGAGAAGCCTCAGCTCGTGGATAGATCAAGCTCAGCCCAAGCATACACCAAGTGGGCCCCAGAAGTGGATTTATGCATCAATTACTTACTCATGTAAACCCTAGGAGCTAGTTTATTATAAATAGGATGATTTACTAATGTATCAATCATCTTTGGTCTCAGTTCTGTTTTATTCTTCATCTTAGGAGATCATTGATCACGTTTAAGGGGGCTGGCCATTCGGCCATGCCTGACCTTCTTTCACTTATGTATTTTCAACGGTGGAGTTTCTGCACACCATAGATCAAGGGTGTGGAGCTCTGCTGTACCTCAGAGATTAATGAAGTTCTATTTTCTTTTATTCAATACTCCACTTTATCCATATTCCAAGATATTCATTCGTACTCAAGAACATGATGAGTGATGATGAGTTAGATAACCCTCACCATCATTCTCACTCATGAACGCGCGTGATTGACAACCACTTACGTTCTACATGCAACACAAGCTTGAATGTGTATCTCTTAGATTCCCCAACAGAATCTTCGTGGTATAAGTTAGATAGATGGCGGCATTCATCTGGATCCGGAAAGTCCAACCTTGTCTGTGGTGTTCCGAGTAGGATCCTGGGAATCCGGAAAGTCTCACCTTGTCTGTGGTATTCCGAGTAGGATTCCGTTCATGAATGACTGTGACGTGCTTCAAACTTTAACCTGCTGGGCGTTAGTGACAAACGCAAAAGAGGGATTCTATTCCAGTAGGAGCGGGAACCAACCGGTGATTGGCCGCACTGTGACAGAGTGCGTGCATTAGCTTTCACTGCGAGGATGGGATGCAGCTATCAACCATGGGTGATGCCTCCAGACTGGTTAGCTGTGCGAGTGACAGCCGTGCAGGTTATTTCCCCGAGAGGAATGAAAGTAGCCACAGCTGATAGTGAACCCCTATACAAAGCTTGCCATGGAGAGGAGTAAGAAGGATTGGGTAGAAGGAATAGGAGAGCAGGCGTCCTAGAGCTCTACAGCACCTCCATTCCGCTTATCTGAAATTCCTACCAATGAATCTGCATAAGTATTCTATCCCTTTTTATTATTTATTTTATTATTAATATTCGAACTCACCATAAACAGATTTAATCTGCCTAACTGAGATTTGCAAGGTGACCATAGCTTGCTTCATACCAACAATCTCTGTGGATTCGACCCTTACTCACGTAAGGTTATTACTTGGACGACCCAGTACACTTGCTGGTTAGTTGAACGGAGTTGTGCTTTCACTCAGTGCCAATTTCTAAAATCCAATTACAATGAATCAAATCAAAGAACATGTGATCACAATTTCGTCCACCACACGTCAGCTCGACGGCCTAGCTGTGTACCAAATAGGGAAAGGGAAGAGTGCCTCGGACGTGGACCCTGGCCATGTAGGACCGGATAAAGCGTGGCAGGTAAAGGTCCTTACCCTCCATCACACACCAAAGGAGGGTGATCATAGCGGCCGGTATCACGGTCTCATGGGTACTCTGCATAACATAGTTGCTCAAGATCTGGTCCCATAGCCAAGCCTCATCATTTAAGTAAATCCACTTGATTCCCTTGTGCATGGTGGTATCCTGACCCATTTCCCACGGAACAGTAGGGTCAAGGGCAATTCTTGCCTTGACAGCATCCCAATCAAACCTCAAGAAACGCATGTCCTCCTCAGCCGTTTTGTAACCATCAGGCTGATCGGACTTGGGTGGGAGCTGCAGAATGTCCTCAGTGGCCTCTTCAGTGACCAGTATCTGCTTGCCTCTTAGGTTCACTGCATCCTGGGAAGTGATGAAGTAATTGCAGTAAAATTCCCTTACCCAAGATGTATTGACCTCTGTAAGGTTTCTCTCCAGGAAGAACCAGCCTCTTTCTTTGATCTGATCAGAGGTGTATTGCTGGAGTTCATTTGGGATTTTCAGAGTCCGCTCTAAGTATAGGTTCCTGGAGGTTGCAAACGCCGGATATTTCAACTTGCAGTATCGGTTTGCAAACTTGATGGGATCAATAGCAAGGAGTAGCTGGTCAGCCTTCTCCTGGGCGGTAAAGTGTTTTTCCCGCCAGGAGGCATCATGCATCAGATCTATGATAGACATAGATGAATCTCCTCTCTTACGTTTGCCAGTGGTAGCCTTTCCTTTTCCCTTTCTCTGGGAATCTGATATCCTGAAAAATAGAAAACCAGGATATAATAAAAATAGGTTGAGGATGATTCAAATAGAGATAGAAATGGCAAAAATTGGAATTAAACATCAACAATGCAATTTAAGAACCAGGAGATCAAAGAGAAGAAGAATGCGTGCCCCGGCATTCATGGATTGGTTTGGTGAAAGCTAAGGAAAGCACAGTTGAAAATGCCAAAACCAAGACAAGAATGGAAATATTTTACAGAAAATTGGGCAGCATTTCGGCTAAAATTGGACTATCCCAGAAAAATAAATAGCAGCAGAATAGTTCATATGAATCAAAAATAAACATAGCTGCAATCACATATAAGGGGTATGAACATGAAAAAGGCAATGTAAAAAGCAGCATGAAACAAGAAATCATAGCATATGAACAATAGCAATATCACAGAAATAGCAGAATTGCGAAAAGTATAAAGCAAGAAACACAAACAGCGCAATTATCAGACCTAAATCCACTAACCACATCCTAGGCTACCTAACAACCTAGAATCCACTACAACATGCATATCTAACTAGCCTAAATATGAACAAAAACAGAAAATATGAAGTAACAACGAATGGATAGAAGGGTGACGTGATGCGGAACCTGGTAGGCTAATGAAGGAGATAGGGGCAGAGAGGCAGCTGGGGGTGGCGGTGGTGGCGGCTGTCGCGGCGGAGGAGGGAGACACGGCGGCGGTGGCGGCTGGTTAGGAGGCAGGGGCTTCGGTAAGGTTAGGGGGAATGGGGGGAAAGGTTTGGGACGGGGGGTTGAGGGTGGTGGTGGTGGGAGGTGGCGCTGGTGGTGGCGGTGCGGTGGACGGCGATCGCGGAAGGGGCAGCGGCGGTGGAGGGAGAAGAGGAGAGAGGAGAAGAAGAAAGAGGGGGAAGGAGGAAGGGGGTTGGCGTGGCAGTGGGTTCTGGGTGGTCGGTGATGAGCGGATAATTTATACGCTTTTTGGCATTGTTTTTAGGTAGTTTTTAGTAAGTTCAAGCTACTTTTAGGGATGTTTTCATTAGTTTTTATGTTAAATTCACATTTCTGGACTTTACTATGAGTTTGTGTGTTTTTCTGTGATTTCAGATAATTTCTGGCTGAAATTGAGGGACTTGAGCAAAACTCTGAAAAAGGCTGACAAAAGGACTGCTGATGCTGTTGGAATCTGACCTCCCTGCACTCAAAATGGATTTTGCTAGAGTTACAGAACTCCAAATGGCACGCTCTCAACGGCGTTGGAAAGTAGATATCCAGAGCTTTCCAGCAATATATAATAGTCCATACTTTATTCGGGAATTGACGACGTAACTTGGCATTGAACGCCAAGTACATGCTGCTGTCTGGAGTTAAACGCCAGAAACACGTCATGATCCAGAGTTGAACGCCCAAAACATGTTATAACTTGGAGTTCAACTCCAATAAAAGCCTCAGCTCGTGGATAGACCAAGCTTAGCCCAAACATACACCAAGTGGGCCCCGGAAGTGGATTTATGCATCAATTACTTACTCATGTAAACCCTAGTAGCTAGTTTATTATAAATAGGACTTTTTACTAGTGTATTAGACATCTTTGGATGCCTAGTCCTTAGACCTTCATGGGGGCTGGCCTCTCGGTCATGCCTGAACCTTTCACTTATGTATTTTCAACAGTGGAGTTTCTGCACACCATAGATTAAGGGTGTGGAGCTCTGCTGTACCTCAAGTTTCAATACAATTATTATTACTTTGTATTCAATTCTCTTTTATTCTTATTCCAAGATATACGTTACACTTAACTTTGATGAATGTGATGATCCGTGACACTCATCACCATTCTCACCTATGAACGCGCATGACTGACAACCACTTCCGTTCTACCTTAGGCCGGGCGCATATCTCTTAGATTCCCCAACAGAATCTTCGTGGTATAAGCTAGATAGATGGCGGCATTCATGAGGATCCGGAAAGTCTAAACCTTGTCTATGGTATTCCGAGTAGGACTTTGGGATTGAATGACTGTGACGAGCTTCAAACTCCTGAAGGCTGGGCGTGATGACAAACGCAAAAGAATCAAGGGATTCTATTCCAACCTGATTGAGAACCGACAGATGATTAGCCGTGCTGTGACAGAGCATAGGACCATTTTCACTGAGAGGATGGGATGTAGCCATTGACAACGGTGATGCCTTACATACAGCTTACCATGGAAAGGAGTAAGAAGGATTGGATGAATGTAATAGGAAAGTAGAGATTCAAGAGGAGCACAGCATCTCCATACACTTATCTGAAATTCCCACTATTAATTTACATAAGTATTTCTATCCCTTTTTATTTTCTATTTATTCCATTAATCAAATTTAAACTAATAATCCAATTATCCTTGAATCCGCCTGACTGAGATTTGCAAGGTGACCATAGCTTGCTTCATACCAATAATCTCTGTGGGATCGACCCTTACTCACGTAAGGTATTACTTGGATGACCCAGTACACTTGCTGGTTAAGTTGAACGGAGTTGTGTCCACACAGAGCCAATAGCCATTAAATAAATCTCATGCAAATACAAAGAGGATCACAATTTCGTCCACCAAGTTTTTGGCGCTGTTGCCGGGGATTGTTCGAGTTTGGACAACTGACGGTTCCTCTTGTTGCTCAGATTAGGTAATTTTTTTTTCAAAATCATTTTCAAAATTTTTCTTTTCTTTTTCGTTTTTCCAAAAATATTTTCGAAAAAAAAAAAATTCATAAAAATCCAAAAAAATTAGAAAATCATAAAAATAAAAAATATTTTGTGTTTCTTGTTTGAGTCTTGAGTCAATTTTTAAGTTTGGTGTCAATTGCATGCTTTTAAAAATTTTTCTTACATTTTTTCGAAAAATCCATGCATTCATAGTGTTCTTCATGATCTTCAAGTTGTTCTTGACAAGTCTTCTTGTTTGATCTTGATGATTTCTTGTTTTGTGTTGTTTGTTGTTTTTCATGTGCATCTTGGCATTCATATTTACCATGCATTAAAGATTTCTAAGTTTGGTGTCTTGCATGTTTTCTATGCATCAAAAATTTTTCAAAAATATGTTCTTGATGTTCATCATGATCTTCAAAGTGTTCTTGGTGTTCATCTTGACATTCATAGCATTCTTGCATGCATTCATTGTTTTGATCTAAAAATTTCATGCATTGAGTATTTTTTTTGTTTTTCTCTCTCATAATTAAAAAAAATTCAAAAATCAAAAAAATATCTTTTCCTTATTTCCCTCCAAATGTTCGAAATTTTGGGTTGACTTGGTCAAAAATTTTTAAAAATTAGTTGTTTCTTACAAGTCAAGTCAAAATTTCAATTTTAAAAATCTTATCTTTTTAAAATCTTTTTCAAAAATCATATCTTTTTCATTTTTTTTCATTTTCGAAAATTTCAAAATTATTTTTCAAATTATTTTCAAAATCTTTTTCTTATCTTTATATCAAATTTTCGAAAATATGCTAACAATTAATGTGATTGATTCAAAAATTTGAAGTTTGTTACTTTCTTGTTAAGAAAGGTTCAATCTTTAAGTTCTAGAATTTATCTTGTAGTTTCTTGTTAGTGAAGTAAGTAATTTCAAAATTTTTAAAATTAAATCTTTTTATCTTTTATTTTATCTTTTTCAAAAATTTTATCTTTTTCAAAATTTGATTTTAAAATATCTTATCTAACTTCTTATCTTCTTATCTTTTTAAAAATTTGATTTCAAATCTTTTTCAATCAACTAACTAACTTTGTGTTTGTTTCTTATCTTTTTCAAAACCACCTAACTACTTCTCTCTCTTCAATTTTCGAAAATATCTCTCTCTTTTTCAAAAATTCTTTTTAATTAATTAATTGTTTCATGTTTTAATTTTAATTACTTTTATCTCTAATTTTCGAAAATTGCTAATCCCTTTTTCAAAATTATTTTCGAAATTCTCTACCTCTTCTCTTCTTCTATTTAATTAATTATTTGCTAACACTTCTCTTCACCTCTCTTCATCCAAAAATCCGAATCCATCCTTCTTCATTCTTCTACCCCCTTCTTCTTCTACTAACATAAAGGAATCTCTATACTGTGACATAGAGGATTCCTCTTTCTTTTCTTATTTTCTTCTCTTTCATATGAGCAGGAACAGGGAAAAAGGCACTCTTGTTGAAATTGATCCTGAACCTGAAAGGACTCTGAAAAGGAAACTAAGAGAAACTAAATTACAACAATCCAGAAACAACCTTTCAGAAATTTTCGAACAAGAGAAGGAGATGGCAGCCGAAAATAATAATAATGCAAGGAGAATGCTTGGTGACTTCACAAAGCCAACGTCCAAATTTGATGGAAGAAGCATCTCCATTCCTGCCATTGGAGCCAATAACTTTGAGCTTAAGCCTCAACTAGTTGCCTTAATGCAACAAAACTGCAAGTTTTATGGACTTCCATCTGAAGATCCCTATCAGTTTTTAACTGAGTTCTTGCAGATCTGTGAGACTGTAAAGACGAATGGAGTTGATCCTGAAGTCTACAGACTCATGCTTTTCCCTTTTGCTGTAAGAGACAGAGCTAGAATATGGTTGGATTCACAACCCAAGGATAGCCTGGACTCCTGGGATAAGCTGGTTACTGCCTTCTTGGATAAATTCTTCCCTCCTCAAAAGCTGAGCAAGCTGAGAGTGGATGTTCAAACCTTCAAACAAAAAGATGGTGAATCCCTCTATGAAGCTTGGGAAAGATACAAGCAGCTGACCAAAAGATGTCCATCTGACATGTTTTCAGAATGGACCATATTAGATATATTCTATTATGGTCTATCTGAATTTTCAAAAATGTCATTGGACCATTCTGCAGGTGGATCTATTCACCTGAAGAAAACGCCTGAAGAGGCTCAAGAACTCATTGATATGGTTGCAAACAACCAATTCATGTACACTTCTGAGAGGAATTCCGTGAATAATGGGATACCTCAGAAGAAAGGAGTTCTTGAAATAGATGCTCTGAATGCCATATTGGCTCAGAACAAAGTGTTGACTCAACAGGTCAACATGATCTCTCAAAATCTGAATGGATGGCAACATGCATCCAACAGTACTAGAGAGGCAGCTTCTGAAGAAGCTTATGATCCTGAGAACCCTGCTATGGCAGAGGTTAATTACATGGGTGAACCTTATGGAATCACCTATAACTCATCATGGAGAAATCATCCAAATTTCTCATGGAAGGATCAACAAAAGCCTCAACAAGGCTTTAACAATGGTGGACGCAATAGGCTGAGCAATAGCAAGCCATATCCATCATCTTCTCAGCAACAGACAGAGAATTATGAACAAAACACCTATAATTTAGCCAATCTAGTCTCTGATCTGTCAAAGGCCACTTTCAGTTTCATGAGTGAAACAAGATCCTCCATTAGAAATCTGGAGGCACAAGTGGGCCAGCTGAGTAAGAAAGTCATTGAAACTCCTCCTAGTATTCTCCCAAGCAATACAGAGGAGAACCCAAAAGGAGAGTGCAAGGCCATTGATGTGATCAATGTGACCGAATGCACAAGGGAGGAGGAGGACGAAAATCCTAGTGAGGAAGACCTCCTGGGACGTCCCTCAAGCAAGAAGGAGTTTCCTATTAAGGATCCAAAGGAATCTGAGGCTCATATAGAGACCATAGAGATTCCATTAAATCTCCTTCTGCCATTCATGAGCTCTGAAGACTATTCTTCCTCTGAAGAGGATGAAGATGTAACTGGAGAGCAAGTTGCCCAATACATAGGAGCTATCATGAAGCTGAATGCCAAGTTGTTTGGTAATGAGACTTGGGAAAGTGAACCTCCCTTGCTCATTAGTGAACTGGATACCTGGATTCAGCAAATTTTACCTCAAAAGAAACAAGATCCTGGCAAGTTCTTAATACATTGTACCATAGGCACCATGACCTTTGAAAAAGCTCTGTGTGATCTAGGGTCAGGGATAAATCTTATGCCACTCTCTGTAATGGAGAAGCTGGGGATCATTGAGGTACAACCTGCCTTGTTCTCATTACAATTGGCAGACAAGTCATTGAGACAAGCTTATGGAATAGTAGAGGATGTGTTAGTAAAGGTTGAAGGCCTTTACATCCCTGCTGATTTCATAATCTTAGACACTAGGAAGGAAGAGGATGATTGCATCATCCTTGGAAGACCTTTCCTAGCCACAGCAGGAGCTGTGATAGATGTCAACAGAGGTGAATTAGTCCTTCAATTGAATGGGGACTACCTTGTGTTTAAGGCACATGGCCATCCCTCTGTGACAAAAGAGAGTAAGCATGAAGAGCTTCTCTCAGTTCAGAGTCAAGAAAAGCCCCCACAGTCAAACTCTAAGTTTGGTGTTGGGAGGCCACAACCAAACTCTAAGTTTGGTGTTGGCACTACACAACATTGACCTGATCACCTTGTGGCTCCATGAGAGCCCACTGTCAAGCTATTGACATTAAAGAAGCGCTTGTTGGGAGGCAACCCAATTTTATTTATCTAATTTTTATTTTATTCTATATTATTGTTATTTTGTGTTTTATTAGGTACATGATCATGAGGAGTCACGAAAAAATCATAAAAATTAAAAACAGAATCAAAAACAGCAAAAGAAAAAAATTTCACCCTGGAGGACGTACAGGCTGGCATTCAACGCCAGTAAGATGCATCTGGCCGGCGTTCAACGCCAGAACAGAGCATCATTCTGGCGCTGAACGCCAGAAACAAGCAACATTCTGGCGCTGAACGCCAGGAATGTGCCTAGAGAAGAAAAGCTGGCACTGAACGCCAGTAACAAGCATGAAACTGGCGTTCAACGCCAGAAACATGCTTTACATGGGCGTTGAACGCCCAGAACGTGCACCAATGGGCGTTTAAACGCCAGAATGATATGCAAAGGCATTTTACATGCTTATTTAGTGCAGGGATGGAATTCCTTGACACCTCAGGATCTGTGGACCCCACAGGATCCCCACCTACTATATTCCTACCTTACCTCCTAATCCTATTTTTGTGATTTGTATTCCCCATGTCACACTTCCCAACACTCTTCACCAATCACCTCAATTCCTCTTCCTAATCACCCCCTTCACCACTCACATCCATCCACTCTTCCCCATAAACCCCACCTACCTTCAAAATTCAAAAACATTTTCCCACCCATTCCCACCCTAAATGGCCGAACATTCACTCCCCTTTCTCCCTATATATACCCTTCCATTCTACTTCATTTTCACACAACACAACCCCATCTTCTTCTCCTTAGCCGAACCTCCATCTCTCCCTCTCTACCATATTCTCTTCTTCTTCTTCTTCTCTTCTTTCTTCTCTTGCTCGAGGACGAGCAATATTTTAAGTTTGGTGTGGTAAAAGCATAAGCTTTTTTTTTTGTTTTTCCATTACCATCAATGGCACCTAAGGCCGGAGTATCCTCTAGAAAAGGAAAAGGGAAGACAAAAGCTTCCACCTCCGAGTCATGGGAGATGGAAAGATTCATCTCCGAGAGCCATCAAGACCACTTCTATGATGTTGTGGCAAAGAAGAAGGTGATCCCTGAGGTCCCTTTCAAGCTCAAGAAAAATGAGTATCCGGAGATCCGACATGAAATCCAAAGAAGAGATTTGGAAGTCCTAACCAACCCCATGCAACAAGTCAGAATCTTAATGGTTCAAGAGTTCTATGCCAATGCATGGATCACTAGGAACCCTGATCAAAGTATGAACCCGAGTCCAAAGAATTATCTTACAATGGTTCGGGGGAAATACTTAGATTTTAGTCCGGAAAATGTGAGGTTGGCATTCCACTTGCCCATGATGCAAGGAGATGAATGCCCCTACACTAGAAGGGTCAACTTTAATCAAAGGTTGGACCAAGTCCTTATGGACATATGTGTGGAAGGAGCTCAATGGAAGAGAGACTCCAAAGGCAAGCCAGTTCAACTAAGAAGACTGGACCTCAAGCCTGTGGCTAGAGGATGGTTGGAGTTCATTCAACGCTCCATCATTCCTACAAGCAACCGATCTGAAGTTACTGTGGATCGGGCCATCATGATTCATGGCATCATGATTGGAGAGGAAGTAGAAGTTCATGAGGTCATCTCCAATGAAATCTACAAAATAGCCGACAAGCCCTCACCCATGGCAAGGCTAGCTTTTCCTCACCTTATTTGCCATCTATGTTACTCAGCTGGAGTTATCATAGAAGGAGACATCCTCATTGAAGAGGATAAGCCCATCACCAAGAAGAGGATGGAGCAAGCAAGAGAGACCCTTCACAGTTCTCAAGAGATGCATGAGGAAGCTCATCTTCAAGAAATCCCTGAGATGCCTCAAGGGATGCACTTTCCTCCTAACAACTATTGGGAACAACTCAACACTTCCTTAGAAGATTTGAGCCACAATGTTGAACAACTAAGGGTGGAACATCATGAGCACTCCATCATTCTCCAAGAAATAAGAGAAGATCAAAGAGCAATGAGGGAGGAGCAACAAAGGCAAGGAAGGGACATAGAAGAGCTTAAGGACATTGTTGGACCTTCAAGAAGAAGACGCCACTAAAGGTGGATTCATTCCTTGTTCTTTATTTCTTTCTGTTTTCGGTTTTTAATGTTGTGTTTATCTATGTTTTGTGTCTTTATTTCATGATCATTAGTATGTAGTAACTATGTCTTAAAGCTATGAATAAATTCCATTAATCCTTCACCTCTCTTAAAAGAAAGGTGTTTTAATTCAAAAGAACAAAAAGTACATGAATTTCGAATTTATCCTAGAATTTAGTTTAATTATATTGATGTGGTGACAATACTTTTGTTTTCTGAATGAATGCTTGAACAGTGCATATGTCTTTTGATCTTGTTGTTTATGAATGTTAAAATTGTTGGCTCTTGAAAGAATGATGAATAAGAGAAATGTTATTGATGATCTGAAAAATCATAAAATTGATTCTTGAAGCAAGAAAAAGCAGTGAAAAACAAAAGCTTGCAAAAAAAATAATAATAATAATGGCAAAAAAAAAAATAGAAAGAAAAAGAAAAAGCAAGCAGAAAAAGCCAATAGCCCTTAAAACCAAAAGGCAAGGGTAAAAAGGATCCAAGGCTTTGAGCATCAATGGATAGGAGGGCCCAAGGAAATAAAATCCAGGCCTAAGCGGCTAAATCAAGCTGTCCCTAACCATGTGCTTGTGACATGAAGGTCCAAGTGAAAAGCTTGAGACTGAGTGGTTAAAGTCGTGATCCAAAGCAAAAAGAGTGTGCTTAAGAGCTCTGGACACCTCTAATTGGGGACTCTAGCAAAGCTGAGTCACAATCTGAAAAGGTTCACCCAGTCATGTGTCTGGGGCATTTGTGTATCCGGTGGTAATACTGGAAAACAAAATGCTTAGGGCCACGGCCAAGACTCATAAGTAGCTGTGTTCAAGAATCAACATGCTTAACTAGGAAAGTCAATAACACTATCCGAAATTCTAAGTTCCTAGAGAAGCCAATCATTCTAAACTTCAAAGGAAAAAGTGAGATGCCAAAACTGTTCAGAAGCAAAAAGCTACAAGTCCCGCTCATCTAATTATAATTAATATTCATTGATATTCTGGGATTTATAGTATATTCTCTTCTTTTTATCCTAATTGATTTTCAGTTGCTTGGGGACAAGCAACAATTTAAGTTTGGTGTTGTGATGAGCGGATAATTTATACGCTTTTTTGCATTGTTTTTAGGTAGTTTTTAGTAAGTTCAAGCTACTTTTAGGGATGTTTTCATTAGTTTTTATGTTAAATTCACATTTCTGGACTTTACTATGAGTTTGTGTGTTTTTCTATGATTTCAGGTAATTTCTGGCTGAAATTGAGGGACTTGAGCAAAACTCTGAAAAAGGCTGACAAAAGGACTGCTGATGCTGTTGGAATCTGACCTCCCTGCACTCAAAATGGATTTTCTAGAGCTACAGAACTCCAAATGGCGCGCTCTCAACGGCGTTGGAAAGTAGATATCCAGAGCTTTCCAGCAATATATAATAGTCCATACTTTATTCGGGAATTGATGACGTAACTTGGCGTTGAACGCCAAGTACATGCTGCTGTCTGGAGTTAAACGCCAGAAACACGTCATGATCCAGAGTTGAACGCCCAAAACATGTTATAACTTGGAGTTCAACTCCAATAAAAGCCTCAGCTCGTGGATAGACCAAGCTTAGCCCAAACATACACCAAGTGGGCCCCGGAAGTGGATTTATGCATCAATTACTTACTCATGTAAACCCTAGTAGCTAGTTTATTATAAATAGGACTTTTTACTAGTGTATTAGACATCTTTGGATGCCTAGTCCTTAGACCTTCATGGGGGCTGGCCTCTCGGCCATGCCTGAACCTTTCACTTATGTATTTTCAACAGTGGAGTTTCTGCACACCATAGATTAAGGGTATGGAGCTCTGCTGTACCTCAAGTTTCAATACAATTATTATTACTTTCTATTCAATTCTCTTTTATTCTTATTCCAAGATATACGTTACACTTAACTTTGATGAATGTGATGATCCATGACACTCATCACCATTCTCACCTATGAACGTGCGTGACTGACAACCACTTCCGTTCTACCTTAGGCCGGGCGCATATCTCTTAGATTCTCCAACAGAATCTTCGTGGTATAAGCTAGATAGATGGCGGCATTCATGAGGATCCGGAAAGTCTAAACCTTGTCTATGGTATTCCGAGTAGGATTCTGGGATTGAATGACTGTGACGAGCTTCAAACTCCTGAAGGCTGGGCGTGATGACAAACGCAAAAGAATCAAGGGATTCTATTCCAACCTGATTGAGAACCGACAGATGATTAGCCGTGATGTGACAGAGCATAGGACCATTTTCACTGAGAGGATGGGATGTAGCCATTGACAACGGTGATGCCTTACATACAGCTTACCATGGAAAGGAGTAAGAAGGATTGAATGAATGTAATAGGAAAGTAGAGATTCAAGAGGAGCACAGCATCTCCATACACTTATCTGAAATTCCCACTATTAATTTACATAAGTATTTCTATCCCTTTTTTATTTTCTATTTATTCCATTAATCAAATTTAAACTAATAATCCAATTATCCTTGAATCCGCCTGATTGAGATTTGCAAGGTGACCATAGCTTGCTTCATACCAACAATCTCTGTGGGATCGACCCTTACTCACGTAAGGTATTACTTGGATGACCCAGTACACTTGCTGGTTAAGTTGAACGGAGTTGTGTCCACACAGAGCCAATAGCCATTAAATAAATCTCATGCAAATACAAAGAGGATCACAATTTCGTCCACCAGTCGGCGGGGGCGGTGGTGGCCGGTGGTGGTTGTTGGGTGGTGGTTGGGTGGTGGAGAGGAAGAGAGGGGGAAGGGTTTCGGGATGGGGGGCGCGACTGATAGGGTTCGCGTGACAGGGGGTTATAATTAGAATCCACGCGATCGCATGGAGCACGCGGTCGCGTGGCTGGAAATTGTGCTAAACGCACGATTCCAGCGTCGTGTCAGCGCAACTCTCTGTCTCCTTTTGGGTGGTGTGCAATCCTCGGGACGCGATCGCTTCGCTCACGCTGTCGCGTGGGATTAATGTTTGTGCATGTGACACGATCGCGTCAGGGACGCGGCCGCGTGGTTCATTTTGTGCGAAACGCACAATAGCCTCACGATTCTGGCCCAACTTTCTGGGTGTTGGATCTTTTACGCCGATTTCTAGGTCACGCGACCGCGTGGATGACTCAGACGCGTGGGGTTGTTTTATCGCAACCGATGCGATCGCATGAGTGATGCGGTCGCGTCTCACGCCCTTTTTTTTTTATGCAGGTATGCAAAATGCAATGCCAATATGAATGTTATGCAAAACTCCTTGTTCAATACATTAAAAGAAAATAAAACTTGAAAACAAATAAAAATGAGGAAAGAACGATCATACCATGGTGGGTTGTCTCCCACCTAGCACTTTTAGTTAGAGTCCTTAAGTTGGACATTTGATGAGCTTCCTGTTATGGTGGCTTGTGCTTGAATTCGTCCAGAAATCTCCACCAGTGTTTGGAATGCCAACATCCTCCGGGGTCTCAAACAAGGTACGTAAAGCCCTTAGGTGAGTTCAAACAGGCTTGCAGGCTCCCGGAGTATTGAATGGTAGAATAGGTTCCAGGATCCCAAACTCTACTTTTACACCCATTTTTATCTCGGTCTACATTTTTCCAGTCGGGTGATAAGTAATCGGAATTCTCACTGCAGTGACCAAACAACTTCCGAGATCCTTTCAATTAAGCATGATACCAATCCTTGCACTTCAAGTTGAAGCGTGGAAACTTATTGAACCTTGTGCACCAGCTCTGAGTACGAGCCATTTCCCTCTTACTCTTAAAGCCGCAGAGAGCTCTAAGCTGGCCATCTGTTTCAAGCAAACCATATTCAAGTGGAAGATTGAAGATAAAAGGCAAGGATTTTACCCACTTGTAGTTTGTGTTGGGCGGTAATGGCATTGGGATAGGTGTTTCTAGTGGTTCTGTAAGTTCTACTCCCTTATAATCTTCTGTGAATTCTTCCATTTCTTTGCAAATTTCTTCCATTTCAACCATATCTTGATCAGAGTCTTCAATTTCTCCCTCATCATCGCTCAGGTCATATATTGGAGTTTGAGAAAAATCTACCTCAGCATCATCTTCATATTCACTCGGGGAAGATTCTTCTGTCTCAAAGAAATCACTTGCGGATGCAAGTTCGTCACTAAGAGAACAGGACTCGTGATCATTATCATCAAGGAAACCTGCATCCTGGGTTATTCCGTCCAGTTCTTCATAAGATATTTGCATTGGAGGCGGTGCAAAATCCTCCTCAGCGTTAATTGTAGCATCCTCGACGGAGTCTTCCATGACTCTGTGTTCCCATGGAGGTTCAGCATCTCCTAAATCTTCAACCAACTTGATGTGTGGAAAACGATCCAACATAAAACTCATCGGCAAGTGTACCGGGTCGCATCAAGTAATAAAACTCACGGGAGTGAGGTCGATCCCACAGGGATTGAAGGATTGAGCAATTTTAGTTCGGTGGTTGATTTAGTCAAGCAAATCAAGTATTGGTTGAGTGATTTTGTATCCAACAGTAAGTAAATGACAGAAAATGTAAAGGGGGAGGGGTGAATTGCATAAATTAAAGAGAACTGAAAGTAAAAGAGTTGAATCTTAAAGAACAAGAAATTAAATGACTGAAACTTAAAGTGCAAGAAATGTAAATTGCAGTAACTTAAAGTGCAAGAAATATAAATTGCTTGAATGGAAAAGGGATTTGAGGACTGGGATTTCAGAATTCAAGCAAGGGAAATTAAATTGCAACAATCATCAAAGCAAGAGATGATTTGAATTCTGTTAGATCTCAAACATAAAGGGAAATTAAATTGCAGCAGGGGTTCACAGAAGAACCAAAAGGAAAATGGGATCTCAGGCACCGTTTCAAGACAAGAGTTAGATGTTTCAGGCAAGTATTGAAATTGTCACCAAAAACAGAAAAGTCGTCCATGAAAACCTCTAAAACTTTTCGACCATATCTGAAAAAATGGAGAGCATACACCTTTGAAAAGTGGGCTGGGGAATTGCATAGTCCAAATGGCATTCTTCTATAAGCGAAAACTCCAAATGGACATGTGAATGAAGTCTTTTCTTGGTCCTTTGGATCTACCACTATCTGATTATACCCAGAATAGCCATCCAGGAAGCAATAGTAAGCATGGCTGGCCAATCTTTCAAGCATCTGATCAATGAAAGGAAGTGGAAAATGATCTTTGCGTGTGGCATCATTCAGCTTCCTATAGTCAATACACATCCTCCATCCTGTCACAGTTCTTGTGGGAATGAGTTCATTTTTCTCATTAATAATGACTGTCATTCCACCCTTCTTTGGTACCACTTGGACTGGGCTTATCCATGAGCTATCAGAGATAGGATATATTATCCCTGCATTCCATAATTTCATTACTTCTTTCTGAACGACTTCCTTCATTGCAGGATTTAACCTTCTTTGAGGTTGAACTACTACTTTGGAATTGTCCTCCAAGAGGATTTTATGCATACACACTGCAGGGCTAATGCCTTTCAGATCGTCAATGGTCCATCCTAAAGCATCCTTGTGAGCTCTGAGTACATCAAGAAGCTCTCCTTCTTCTTTCTTTGTCAGGAATGAATTGATGATCACTGGGAAACTCTCTGATGTGCCAAGGAATGCATATTTGAGATGGGTGGGTAATGGCTTCAATTCTTGTTTTTGCACTTCTTCCTTCTTGCTTGGTTTCACCTCCTTGTCAATAGAGATTTCAGCTGCGTGTTCCTCTACTGTCTCTTGATTAATTTCTTCTTCTTGCTCATGCTGATTAGTGTCTAACATTTCTTCCACCAGGCTCTCTATCATATCCACCCTCAGGTAATCTTCTTGCTCAGGAGGGTGTTGCATTGACTTGAAAACATTTATGATCATTTGCTCATTGTGTACTCTGAAGATCATTTCTCCTTTTTCCACATCTATAATGGCTCTTGCAGTTGCTAGAAATGGTCTTCCCAAGATGATTGAATTGTTTCCTTCCTCGTTGGTGTCCAAGATCATAAAATCCGCAGGGAAGATAAACTCCTCAACCTTAACTAACAGATTTTCCACAATTCCATTAGGTGTCTTGATTGATCTGTCGGCCATGACTAGTGACATCCTGGTGGGTTTGAGTTCTTCTATAGCAAGCTTCCTCATCATGGACAGGGGCATTAAGTTGATACTAGCTCCAAGATCACAGAGAGCTTTGTCCAAGGTTAATTTGCCTATAGTGCATGATACTACAAAACTCCTTGGATCTTTAAGATTTGGTGGGATTCCTTTTTGGAGCACAGCGCTACATTCCTCACTGAGCATAACCGTCTCCTTCTCATTCCAGTCTCTTTTCTTGTTGATGAGCTCTTTTAAGAACTTGGCATATAGAGGCATTTGCTCCAATGCCTCAGCCAAAGGTATGTTGATTTCCAGCTTCTTGAAAGTCTCAAGGAATTTGTGGAAATGTTGATCCTTTGCTTCTTTTTGGAATCTCTATGGATAGGGTAGTGGAAGTGTAAGACTCTTCTCCACTTGCTGCTGTTTTGGATTTGGTTCTTCCATGATCTGCTTTCCCTTCTTTAAATTCTGTGGTTGGTTATTTTCTTCTGTGAGCTTTTCTGGGACATTCTTGCTTGTTATGTCCTTGTTGTTAGCTCCATCTTTCTCTGTTGGCTCTTTGTCACTCTCCGTAGGTTTCTTGGTTGCCCCTTGGTTGCCATCCACCAATGTCCTTCCACTCCTTAATTGCACGACTTTGCATTCTTCTTTTGGATTAGGAATGGTGTCACTTGGTAGTGAGCTTGAAGGTCTTTCAATAGAAATCTGCTGGGAGATTTGTCCAATCTACCTTTCTAGGCTCTTCATGGAAGCTTCTTGGTTCTTTGTTGTCAATTCTTGGTTCTTCATCATCTTCTCCATGAGCATCTCCAGATTAGTAATCCTCTGAGAGTCTTGTGAGATTGGTTGGTTTTGGGGTGTTGATGGATGATGGTGAGTGTTTTGGTTGGTTGGTTGGTTATTGGGTGGATAATGGTTAGAGTTGGGGTAATTATTTTGGGGTTTTCTGTAAAAGTTTTGGTTAGTTGGCTGCTGATTGTGATTTTGGTTGTTTCTTGGAGTGTTTTGAGCTGAGTTTCTTTGCCATGGTTGTTGGTTTTGGTTGTGGTTGTCTCCCCACCTAAGGTTTGGGTGGTTCTTCCAAGATGGATTGTAGATGTCACCATACACTTCATTTGATCCAGAACTTTGGTTGTTCATATAATGCACTTGCTCTTGTTACTGTTCTTCTTGGTTCTCTTCATTCTGCCCCCAAGGAGTTGATGGTTGGCTTGTGGCACTCACTGATGCAACCTGAAGGTTATCAATTCTCTTGGCCATTTGCTCAAATTGTTGCTGAATCTGTTGCTGCATCACTTTGTGTTGAGCCAAAACTGTATCCACTCCTTCTAATTCCAACACTCCCTTCCTCTGTGATGGTTGGCATTGCCTTTGGTGAGCAAAGAAATATTGGTTGTTAGCCACCATATCAATGAGGCTCTGAGCTTCCTTTGCAGTTTTCATCAATTGCAATGATCCTCCAGCTGAGTGATCAAGTGCCTCTTGAGCTTTCAGAGTAAGTCCTTCATAGAAGTTCTGCAACTTATCCCACTCAGTGAACATCTCTGGTGGACATTGTGCTAAACGCACGATTCCAGCGTCGTGTCAGCGCAACTCTCTGTCTCCTTTTGGGTGGTGTGCAATCCTCGGGACGCGATCGCGTCAAGGACGCGACCGCGTGGTTCATTTTGTGCGAAACGCACAATAGCCTCACGATTCTGGCCCAACTTTCTGGGAGTTGGATCTTTTACGCCGATTTCTCGGTCACGCGACCGCGTGGATGACTCGAACGCGTGGGGGGTGTTTTATCGCAACCGATGCGATCGCATGAGTGATGCGGTCGCATCTCACGCCCTTTTTTTTATGCAGGTATGCAAAATGCAATGCCAATATGAATGTTATGCAAAACTCCCGGTTCAATACAATAAAATAAAATAAAACTTGAAAACAAATAAAAATGAGGAAAGAAAGATCATACCATGGTGGGTTGTCTCCCACCTAGCACTTTTAGTTAGAGTCCTTAAGTTGGACATTTGATGAGCTTCCTATTAAGGTGGCTTGTGCTTGAATTCGTCCAGAAATCTCCACCAGTGTTTGGAATGCCAACATCCTCCGGGGTCTCAAACAAGGTACGTAAAGCCCTTAGGTGAGTTCAAACAGGCTTGCAGGCTCCCGGAGTATTGAATGGTAGAATAGGTTCCAGGATCCCAAACTCTACTTTTACACCCATTTTTATCTCGGTCTACATTTTTCCAGTCGGGTGATAAGTAATCGGAATTCTCACTGCAGTGACCAAACAACTTCCGAAATCCTTTCAATTGAGCATGATACCAATCCTTGCACTTCAAGTTGAAGCGTGGAAACTTATTGAACCTTGTGCACCAGCTCTGAGTACGAGCCATTTCCCACTTACTCTTAAAGCCGCAGAGAGCTCTAAGCTGGCCATCTGTTTCATGCAAACCATATTCAAGTGGAAGATTGAAGATAAAAGGCAAGGATTTTACCCACTTGTAGTTTGTGTTGGGTGGTAATGGCCTTGGGATAGGTGTTTCTAGTGGTTCTGTAAGTTCTACTCCCTTATAATCTTCTATGAATTCTTCCATTTCTTTGCAAATTTCTTCCACTTCAAACTTATCTTGATCAGAGTCTTCAATTGGAGTTTGAGAAAAATCTACCTCAGCATCATCTTCATATTCACTCGGGGAAGATTCTTCTGTCTCAAAGAAATCACTTGCGGATGCAAGTTCGTCACTAAGAGAACAGGACTCGTGATCATTATCATCAAGGAAACCTGTGTCCTGGGTTAATTCGTCCAGTTCTTCATAAGATATTTGCATTGGAGGCGGTGCAAGATCCTCCTCAGCGTTAATTGTAGCATCCTCGACGGAGTCTTCCATGACTCTGTGTTCCCATGGAGGTTCAGCATCTCCTAAATCTTCAACCAACTTGATGTGTGGAAAACGATCCAACACAAAACTCACCGGCAAGTGTACCGGGTCGCATCAAGTAATAAAACTCACGGGAGTGAGGTCGATCCCACAGGGATTGAAGGATTGAGCAATTTTAGTTCGGTGGTTGATTTAGTCAAGCGAATCAAGTATTGGTTGAGTGATTTTGTATCCAACAGTAAGTAAATGACAGAAAATGTAAAGGGGAGGGGTAAATTGCAGAAATTAAAGAGAACTGAAAGTAAAAGAGCTGAATCTTAAAGAACAAGAAATTAAATGACTGAAACTTAAAGTGCAAGAAATGTAAATTGCAGTAACTTAAAGTGCAAGAAATATAAATTGCTTAAATGGAAAAGGGATTTGAGGACTGGGATTTCAGAATTCAAGCAAGGGAAATTAAATTGCAACAATTATCAAAGCAAGAGATGATTTGAATTCTGTTAGATCTCAAACAGAAAGGGAAATTAAATTGCAGCAGGGGTTTACAGAAGAACCAAAAGGAAAATGGGATCTCAGGACTCCAGAGACTAGATAGCAAAGTCTAGATCTCAATTGCCTTCCCAGATCAAAATTCACAAAGCAATTAACAAGAAATTAAAGAGGAAGCAGTAAAGGAAATTGGATTCAACTCAATTATGCAGTGAGGTAATCAAAGAGATCTTAAATGGAGTTTGAGACAGAAATTCCTCAATTCTTCACACCCAAGACTCAAACAAGAAAAGTAAAAAGTGCTCAAGCAAGAACGAGGAAGAAGAGAGATCAATTCTCCTTCCCAATTCTCTAAAATCTCAGTTCAAAGCTCTCAGAGAAAATGAAATTTCAAAAAGTGAGAATTCAAAAATCAAAAGAAGGGTCCTAATTACATCAAACTATCTCCTATTTATACACTTTCTATTCTTGGATTTTGGAATTTGGATGGGCTTTTGATTTGGTGAAGAAATGAATTAAATTGGATTTTTAATCCAATTTTGAGCCCATGAGAAAGTGGCTTCCAGGAGGCTGCCCTGCCCTTGTGGAGGGCAGAGCAGAAAATGGTGCATGCGGCCTCGTGCGTGTGATGGGCGTTCAAGATGCTGCAGGGCAGAGTTGTCATGGTGCGCCAGGTGCTGCCCGTGCGTGCGTGCTGCTGGCCGAGTGCTCAAGTCCTGGCCGTGCCAAGATGCTGCGCCATGCACCAAGAAATGATGCCCTGCCCTTGTGGAGGGCGGGGCAATGTGCCAAAGGTGAAGTCCCATGTTTGAAACTCGGTGGAGGCACATGTTGCTCCTTTTTCCTTGGTTTTCTTGGCACCAAAGTAACGCTTAGTTCCTTGCTTCCTCATGATGCCGTGTTCGATTCTTGGAGTTTGAAAGCAAGCTTGTTTTCCTTTTGTTTGAGCGCTACTCCTTCCCTCCTTGTCCTTGGGTTCGAAACCCATAGGAAACACTAGGAAGCAATTTCCTTTGAATTATTTTCCATGAAGGCCCGATATTGCTCTTGAGGAGGGCAGGGCAGAGTTTTTGCATCCTTTGGTCCTTGGCATCAAATTGTGCTCCGCCCTTGTTGTGGGCAGGGCAGTGATGCTTTTCAAGGCTTGGTTTATTATGCTGCTCTCCTGGAGGGCATTGTGCTCTTGTGGAGGGCAGTGTTTGCCTCCTCCTTCTATGTTGCACCACACTTCTCATTTCTTGGCCACACTTCTTAAGCCACATTTTTCTTCTTTTCTTCCTTTCTTCACCTACAAGAAACCAAAACAACCAATCAAAGTATCTCTAAACTCATAAGGTTTATAATTCATTAAAAATCAATTAATTTTAGCTCAAACCTCATGATTTAGCATCAATTTAATGGTGGTTGTTTGATTTAAAGAAGTTATCCATTTTCATTCCAAATTGCTTACTTAGGATGCAAGAAAGTGCATAAAGACTAGTAAAACAAGTGAAATTAGCTTGAAAAATGGGTATATGATGACCTGTCATCACAACTCTTCCTCTTCTATAATGACAGCATCCTCTACTTGTCCTAGTATGAAGTTAGGCTTTATGCTGTCCACTGGAGCTTCTCGTGTCTTCTCCACAACACATTCTTCATTAGATTCTCCACATGAAACCATGGGATTCTGTTGAGTGTCCGAACGTCTGGAAGATAATTGATTTATTGCTTGCTCCAGTTGATGAAGGGTTGCATTAAATTGGTTTATTGATTCTTCGAGGCGAACCTGTGATTCTGGCTTTGATGGATATGGGCATGATGTATGGGGGAGTGGTGGTTCTTGGGAGTAATTGGATTGGTGTTGGGGTGGACAAGGATCATGTGGTAGTGAATGGTGAAAAGAAGCTTGTGAGTGTGGTGGTTCAAAGTTATGTCGAGAAGATGGTCTCTGAGCACAGGGTGGGGCTTGTTGGTAGCTACTAGGCGGTTCACCAAATCTTTCAGCTGGGTATGCATTGTAGAATGGTCGTTGTCCATGATATCTTGGAGGGAGTTGTTGCCTAAAGGGTTGATTAAATCCTCTTGGCTCCATCCATCCTTGATTGGTCTGACCTTGATGCATATTCCTGCTATGGTTTCTATTTCCTTCAACAAAGTTAGAACTAAACTCAAAGCGAGAGGGATGAGAATTCATAGTAATTATCAGAAATAAGGGGGATAAAGGAGAAACAAATAAACAAGTAAAAGAAAATATATATATATATATATATATATATATATATATATATATACATATATATATATTTGAAAAATATTTACAATAACCAATAATAAGGCACACATTTGCAATTCCTCAGCAACGACGCCATTTTGATGTTAGGATTTTTGCTAGTAAAGAAATAAAGTTGCGTTGTAAGTATAGATTCTGAACCAACAGAAATCCCTTCGTACAAACGTTTTGGTTGTCACAAGTAACAAACCCCTAAATAAATTGATAACCGAGTATTTAAACCTCGGGTCGTCTTCTCAAGGAATTGCAGGGAGATATGTTCTTATTATTGGTTATGAAAAAGTGTATTTTGGGGTTGAGAGTGAGCAATGAATATGGCAGATAATTTAAATGGCAATTAAAATAAATAAATACTGTAAAGCAAACCTTTTGGAAAGGTATGAGAAATTGGAAGTCCAGACTTAGTTATTCTTATCAATAATAATGAAAGTTGAATCTTAATTCCACTTAGTTGATCTTTGCTAAAGCAAAGGAAAGTCAAGGGACTAATTAGTTGACCTTTGAATCCTATTTATTTCCTAAGAAAAGGTTGGGATTATTGAAGTTCAGTTCAATTAGCAAAGATAACAGTTATCAATTATGTTGAGCTAAGATAACTCCTGAGTTACTGATTTCTTAACCAAGACCAAAAAGGGAAAAGTAAATTAATTCTACTGGAATGAAAATGTCTTCAGATTGGGAAAAATCAATGGCATAAATAAAAGAAGGCAATATTAAACTGAAATACCTCAAAGAATATTAAATAAGGAAATCATCATGAATGTGGCATAAGCCAAACAGGCAACATAACTAATATAAGCATTAAAGTATCTGAGAATAAGAGATAAATATAAAGTAAAAGAACATTGAACCTGGGATCGAGAGTAACTCCTAAAACTAAGAGAAGTCCTAAATCCTAATCCTAAAGAGAGAGGAGAGAACCTCCCTCCAACTAAACCTAAATCATGGAAAGTGACTAAAAATTCGGAGACTCCCCCTGAATGGATGCATTCTCACACTTCATAACCTCTGGTCTATGCCTTCTGGACTTGGATTTGGGCCAAAAAGGGCTTCAGAATCCGCTATGAGCATTTTCTGCAATTTCTGGTGCGTGGCCTCTGTCACGAGTCCGCGTGGGTCACGCGGTCACGTCGATTGGAGTTTTCTTTGTCGCGCGGTCGCGTCAGTCATGCGCTAGCGTTATAGGTGTTCTTCTTTAGGCACGCGGTCGCGTCAGTCATGCGGCCGCGTCACTACTTCTTCGCGCTTGGCATGCGGTCGCGTCGTCCATTGACGTCGGGATTTTTGCCAGTATAGAATTTCATAAAAACAGTCGCGTTGTAGATATAGTTTCTAAACCGACAGAAATCCCTTCGTACAAACGTTTGGGTGTCACAAGTAACAAACCCCTTTAAAAATTGTTAACCGAGTATTCAACCTCGGGTCGTCTTCTCAAGGAACTGCAAGGGAGTATGTTCTTATTATTGGCTATAAAGGTTGTAATCGGGGTTTAGAAGATGAGAAGCAAGTGATTTAAATGACAATTAATTTAAATGGAGATTAAAAGTAATTAATAACTGTAAAAATAACTTTTGGCAAAGTAAGAGAAATTGGAAGTCTAACTTGGTGATCTCTCTCAACAATAATGAAAGTTGTATCTAAATTCCACTTGGTCAAGCTTTACCAGGGCAAAGGAAAGTCAAGGGACTAATTAAATTGACCTTTGAATCCTAATTATTTCTTAAGAAAAGGTTGGGATTATTTAAGTTCAGCTCAATTAGCAAGATAACGATTATCAATTATGTTGAGTTTAATAACTGTTGAGTTACTGAATTCTTAACCAGGACCAAAAGAGGAAAAAGTAAATTGCTAGAATAAAATATCTTCAAATCGTAAACAATGATAATCATAAATTAACAAGAGCAATAATAAACTAAAAATACCTCAATATCATTAATTCAAATAATAATCTGTAACATGGAATAATTCATAAATTAAATTATAAAAGTAAATGATCAATTCAAATGCTAGAATAAATAATTAAAGTGAAAGGAAAGCTTTGAAAACAAGGAAATATAAAACCTGGATCGAGAGTCACTCTTACAAGCTAAGAGAAGTCCTAAATCCTAATTTCTAAAAACCCTACCTAAATCCTAAGAGAGAGGAGAGAGCCTCTCTCTCTAAAAATTACATCTAAAACATGAAAAGTGAATTCTGAATATCCTTCTTATAAATGGATGCATTCCCCCACTTTATAACCTCTGGTATATGCTTTCTGGACTTGGATTTGGGCCAAAAAGGGCTTTAGAACTCGGTGGAGCGTGTTCTGTAATTTTCTGGTGCGTGGCCTCTGTCATGCGTCCGCGTGGGTCACGCGGTCGCGTCATTCTGAGCTTTTCCTTGCCACGCGGTCGCGTCAGTCATGCGACTGCGTCATGTGCGTTCTGCTTAAGGCGCGCGATCGCGTCAGTCATGCGGCCGCGTCGCTAAATCTTTGCTTCTGGCACGCGATCGCGTCGTCCATGCGATCGCGTGAACACTAGTTTCCTTAAAGCTCCGTTTTGCTTTCTCCTTCCATTTTTGTATGTTTCCTTTTCCACCCTCTAAGTCATTCTGCCTTAGAAAATCTGAAACTACTCAACACACTAATCACGGCATCGAATGGAAATAAAGGTAATTAAAATAATTAATTTTTAAAGCTTAGGAAACATGTTTTTCACAATACGACATAATAAGGAAGGGAAAGTAAAACCATGCAATTAATGTGAATAAGTAGGTGAAGGATTATATAAATCACTCAAATTAAGCATAAAAGAACTCATGAAATATGGGTTTATCAACCTCCCCACACTTAAACGCTAGCATATCCTCATGCTAAATCCAAGGTAAATAATTAAGGTTAAAGTGATGGAATGTCATGCAATGCAACCTAATTTAAATGCAACTAAATGCAAAATGTTTCTACCTACTTGGTTAAAAATAAATAAGTTCTTCAAGACAAATATGAACTGGATTTCACTAATTCAAATCACAAAATACAATACAAATAACTTGCAAGAAGAAGATAGCTCATGAAAGCAGGGAACATAGAATTGAGCACTGAACCCTTGGTAGTGTATATCATTCTAACTTTCAAGTATCTAGGGTCAATTCTCTCAATTCTCTACTAATCTTGCTTTCTATAGCTTGCTCTTCATCTAACAATCAACAAAAATTTAATGCACCAATACACAAATCAAGAGGTCTTTTAAGGGTTGTAATGGGGTTAGGGTCAAGGTAGGATTGTATTTGGCCAAGTGGACTAAAATTTGAATCCTTAATTAACTGAAACTTTCCCACCTAACATAAACAATCCATGTAATCATAATACAACATCTAGCCATCCATTAACCATGTTTTCCACATATTCATGCATTCTAATTTTAAGTACAGTACATATGCATTGCCTTCACTACTTACTTTGGGGCATTTTGTCCCCTTTTTCTTATTTGCTCTTTTCTTTTTTATATATATATATATTTTTTTTTCAATGCATATGATTAATTTATTGAATGCATGAGCATGTCCTAAACATTTTTTTTCACATTTTCAAAAAATTCTAACATAATCAATTCTCAAACCAGATGTTTCCAAACCCACTCTTCCCCACACTTAATTCATAAGCATTCTCACTAATCTAAGCTAACCAAGGATTCAAATTAAGGACATTATTATTTTTTCGCTTAGAGTTAATGATGTGCTAAAATAAAGAACAAAGGGGTAAAATAGGCTCAAAATTGGTTTGCAATAGATAATGAAAAGGTTAAGGCCATATGGGTATGTAAGCTCAGTGAAACAAGGCCTCAATCATATAAGTGTATGCATACATTAAACAATGGAAATATAGAATCAAGCAAGACAAAGATCACAATTTTAGAGAGAAAAACACACACCAAAAATAAAATATTGGTTGATAAAATGCAACCAATCAAATAGGCTCAAAATCTCACTGGTTTTGTGTGTTCAAGCTTTAAACCATGTTCCAAAATAATATTTCTTCAGGCAAGTGTAACATTAAATTTTATTCAAATTAGTGAAATGCTCTAAAAGGTTTCTTGAAAAAGAAAATATTACTTTAACCAAGTGGTAAAATATGCAAAGATCAAACAAATATGCAAATGCAACAACTAATCTACAAAGAAAATTTAAACATTGGTGTTTGAGACAAGAAAGTACTAACCCATGGAGATCGGTATCGACCTCCCCACACTTAAAGATTGCACCGTCCTCGGTGCATGCTGAGATGTGCAGGTGGACGGGTTGTTCCAACTGATGTTATTCTTCAAGATTTTACAGATGGACTTGTTTGTCTCCCCATGTAAACTTCTTTCCGTTCCCTTTCTGGTGGCCATCCTGAAAGAAAAAAGGAAAGAAAAGTAATCCAAAAATAAAGATAAAAAATAAATGAAATATGGGTTGGGTAATGCCAAACGATAATGGTCTCATTTACATGGAAGCTTCAGCATGTATGTGAGAAAACAATAGAAGCCATGGCATACCAGTGGTATAAAATTTGTAACATAGGGGAGGAGTGTGGGTAGTGGAAGTATCAATACAAGCTCATGTCAATGCAAATGGAGTGCAAGTATCATAAAAGATTGGCATTGGCATACAATTAATATCATCCCACAGTGTAAAACAAGTTACCAAAATATATTAAAGAAAAAAAGCAACAGTTGAATAAGAAAAATTTTTAACACCAATGGAAAAATAAAAAATGTGCGCAAAATTAAAATGCAATGAATGAAATATGCAAATAAATAAAAATAAAATAAAAAGAAAAAGAAGAATGAGAAGGGAAAGAAGGGAAGAGGAAGTAAATAAGAAAGGAGAAGAAAAATTAGGATTTGGAGGAGAGAAAGATAAGATATGTGGCAATTTTAGGGTGAGCTGTGCGGCGCATGCGACGCGGCCGCGTGGGGCACACGTTCGCGTGGATGCGCGTTAAGTATGGGCACGCGATCGCGTCAGTCACGCCGTCGCGTGACCCATGTTATGCTTCTGGCGCGAGTGCAGCCTCGCGCCAGCACAACTCTCTGTTCAAATTAATTTATTTGCCAAAATTGGGGTGACGCGATCGCTTGGGGCACGCGATCGCGTGAGTGTGCTTCAGAAGATGGAGGACGCGGCCGCGTGGGGCACATGGTCGCGTGATAAGGATTGTGCTTCCAGCACCAATCCAGCACCACTCTCGCACAATATTTCATTGTCCACCCTTTTACGTCGAAAACCTAAAGCATGCGGCCGCGTGGGGCACGCGGTCGCGTGGAAGGCCATACTTCCCATTCGACGCGGACGCGTCAGCGACGCGGTCGCGTGGGTCGATATGTGCCATTAGCACGCCTCCAGCCACGCTCCAGCGTGACTTTCTGTTCACTTTTAATTTTCCTTTCTCTCCAAGCGACGTGGACGCGTCGCTGATGCGATCGCGTCGCGTAGCGAAAAATTTTTTTTTTTTGATGCATGAACAATGCAGAATGCAGTGATTAATATGAGTGCTATGTATGATTCCAGGTTTACTAAAGTAAAATAAAAAGGAAATAAAAATAAAAACAAATAATGATTAAATAAACTAAAAAAAGAAACGACCATACTATGGTGGGTTGTCTCCCACCTAGCACTTTTAGTTAGAGTCCTTAAGTTGGACATTGGAGGAGCTTCCGGTTAGGGTGGCTTATGTTTAAATTTGTCCAAAAATCTCCACCAGTGCTTGGAATGCCAATAGCCTCCAGGGTCCCAAACTAGGCATGTGAAGCTTCTGAGCAGCTTTAAATATATTGTTCAGCTCCCAGGACGACAAATGTCAGAATAAACTCCAGGATTCCAAGCCTTGCTTTTAAATCCGCCTCCGTCTTGATCTACATGTCTCCATCCGGGCGGTTTAAAAAGTAGAATCTCACCGTGGTGACCAAACGTTCTCCATGATCCATGCAATTGAGCATGATACCAATCCGTGTTCTTCGAGGTGAAGCGTGGAACCTTATTGAACCTTGTGCACCAGCTCTGAGTACGAGCCATTTCCCTCTTACTCTTAAAGCCGCAGAGAGCTCTAAGCTGGCCATTTGTTTCAAGTAAACCATATTCAAGTGAATAAGTAAAGTTATAAGTTATGGATTGTACCCACTTGAAGCTTGTATTAGGTGGTAATGGCCTTGGAATAGGTGTTTTTGGTGGTTCTGCAAGTTCCGTTTCCTTGTGCTCTTCTGTGAATTCCTCCACTTCTTTGCAAAGATCTTCAATTGTATCTGTATCCTGGTCAACGTTTTCTATGTCTTCCTCATCACTCAAGTCATAGATTGGAGGTTGAGAGAAATCTACCTCCGCATCATCTTCATATTCACTTGGGGAAGATTCTTCGATCTCAGAGAATTCACTTGCGGACGCAAGTTCATCACCAAGAGAGCTAGACTTGTGAATAACATCATCAAGGGAATTTGCTTCTTGGATTATTCTGTCTGATTCCTCATAAACGACTTGCCTTGGAGATTGTACAGTATCTTCCTTAACATCAACTGTAGCATCCTGGACGAACTTTTCCTCAATTCTGGATTCCCATGGAGGTTCAGCATCGCCTAGATCTTCAACCAACTCTTCTTTTTGAACAATGACAGCTTCTTCCACTTGTTCTAGTACGAATTCATTCTCTGCCTTGTCCACTGGAGTCTCTAGTATTTCTTTCATGCTACGCTCTTCATCGGGTTGTCCACATGGAGCTGTGGTTGATCCTTGTATATTTGAGCGCTTAGTGGCCCATTGGATTAGTGCGTGCTCCAGTTGCTGAATGGTTGTTTGAAATTTAATTACTGTTTCTTTTAGGCGATCCTCTGCTTCGCGGTTTGCTGGACTTAGACATGATACATAGGGAAGTGGTGATGACTGGGAACGATTGGATTGGTATTGGGGTAAGGAAGATTCATATGATGGCGAATGGTGAAGAGAAGCTTGGGAGTGTGGTGGTTCGAGGTTATGTTAAAGGGATGGTTCATATGCATGGGGTGGGGCTTGTTGGTAGTTACAAGGTTGTCCACCATGTCTTTCAGCTGGGTATGCGCGGTAGAATGGTCTTTGTCCAGGATATCTCGGAGGGTGTTGCTGCCAAAAGGGTTGATTAGATCCTCTTGGTTCCATCTATCCTTGATTGGTTTGACCTTGATGCACATTCTTGCTGTAACTTCTATTTCCTTTAACAATATTAGAGCCAAACTCAAAGCGAGAGGGGTGAGAGTTCATAGTAGCAAATAAAGATAAAAAGGAAAAAAGAAAATAAATAAACAAGCAAAAGAAAGAAAAAAAATATTTACAATAGCCAATAATAAGGCACACGTTAGCAGTTCCCCGGCAACGGCGCCATTTTGACGTCGGGATTTTTGCCAGTATAGAATTTCATAAAAACAGTCGCGTTGTAGATATAGTTTCTAAACCGACAGAAATCCCTTCGTACAAACGTTTGGGTGTCACAAGTAACAAACCCCTTTAAAAATTGTTAACCGAGTATTCAACCTCGGGTCGTCTTCTCAAGGAACTGCAAGGGAGTATGTTCTTATTATTGGCTATAAAGGTTGTAATCGGGGTTTAGAAGATGAGAAGCAAGTGATTTAAATGACAATTAATTTAAATGGCGATTAAAAGTAATTAATAACTGTAAAAACAACTTTTGGCAAGGTAAGAGAAATTGGAAGTCCAACTCGGTGATCTCTCTCAACAATAATGAAAGTTGTATCTAAATTCAACTTGGTCAACCTTTACCAGGGCAAAGGAAAGTCAAGGGACTAATTAAATTGACCTTTGAATCCTAATTATTTCTTAAGAAAAGGTTGGGATTATTTAAGTTCAGCTCAATTAGCAAGATAACGATTATCAATTATGTTGAGTTTAATAACTGTTGAGTTACTGAATTCTTAACCAGGACCAAAAGAGGAAAAAGTAAATTGCTAGAATAAAATATCTTCAAATCGTAAACAATGATAATCATAAATTAACAAGAGCAATAATAAACTGAAAATACCTCAATATCATTAATTCAAATAATAATCTGTAACATGGAATAATTCATAAATTAAATTATAAAAGTAAATGATCAATTCAAATGCTGGAATAAATAATTAAAGTGAAAGGAAAGCTTTGAAAACAAGGAAATATAAAACCTGGATCGAAAGTCACTCTTACAAGCTAAGAGAAGTCCTAAATCCTAATTTCTAAAAACCCTACCTAAATCCTAAGAGAGAGGAGAGAGCCTCTCTCTCTAAAAAATACATCTAAAACATGAAAAGTGAATTCTGAATAGCCTTCTTATAAATGGATGCATTCTCCCACTTTATAACCTCTGGTCTATGCTTTCTGGACTTGGATTTGGGCCAAAAAGGGCTTTAGAACTCGCTGGGGCGTGTTCTGTAATTTTCTGGTGCGTGGCCTCTGTCACGTGTCCGCGTGGGTCACGCGGTCGCGTCATTCGGAACTTTTCCTTGCCACGCGGTCGCGTCAGTCATGCGACCGCGTCATGTGCGTTCTGCTTAAGGCGCGCGGTCGCGTCAGTCATGCGGCCGCGTCGCTGAATCTTCGCTTCTGGCACGCGATCGCGTCGTCCATGCGATCGCGTGAACACCAGTTTCCTTAAAGCTCCGTTTTGCTTTCTCCTTCCATTTTTGTATGTTTCCTTTTCCACCCTCTAAGTCATTCTGCCTTAGAAAATCTGAAACTACTCAACACACTAATCACGGCATCGAATGGAAATAAAGGTAATTAAAATAATTAATTTTTAAAGCTTAGGAAACATGTTTTTCACAATATGACATAATAAGGAAGGGAAAGTAAAACCATGCAATTAATGTGAATAAGTACGTGAAGGATTATATAAATCACTTAAATTAAGCACAAAATAACTCATGAAATATGGGTTTATCATCAATGCGGTCGCGTGGATGCTAGTTTCTCCAAAACTCCGTTTTACGCTTTTCTTCCATTTTTTAATGTTTCCTTTTCCATCTTTTAAGTCATTCCTGCTTTAGAAGATCTGAAACTACTCAACACACTAATCACGGCATCGAATGGAAATAAAGGTAATTAAAATAATTAATCTTAAAGCATAGGAAACATGTTTTTCACATACATCACATAATAAGGAAGGGAAAGTAAAACCATGTAATTAATATGAATAAGTGGGTGAAGGATTGAATAAATCACTTAAACTAAGCAAAAAATATATCACAAAATATGGGTTTATCAATGCCCACCAGAAATGTTCAATGAATGGGTTCAACTTCACATTTTCTATGAAGGTCTTTCCTATGAGTCAAAGAAGGCCGTAGATCATTCATTAGGAGGTTCTCTAAACAAGAAGAAAACCATTGAAGAAGCCATAGATGTCATTGAAACAGTTGCTGAGAATGACTACTTCTATGCCTCCGAAAGAAGTAACACTAGAGGAGTAATGGAGCTGAACCACATGGATGCATTGCTAGCTCAAAATAAGATGATCACCAAGCAGCTAGCAGATCTTACTAAGAAGGTGGAGGAAAACCAAGTTGCAGCAGCCATCACTTCATCACCAGCTCAAGAAGGAGTGAATGTAGGAGAAGAAGGTGATTGGGAGCAAGCCAACTATGTTGGAAACTCACCAAGACAAATCCATGATCCATATTCCAAAACTTACAACTCTGGATGGAGAAATCACCCCAACTTTGAGTGGGAAAATCAACAAGACCAAGGTCAAGATCAGAGATGCCACAACCTCAATTCTAACAACAATGCAACTCATCAACACACCTCACAAAGATCCTATCAACACCCACCTAACCAACCTTCTCAACCACCTAATCTCAACCCACCATCTCTAACAGATGATATACTCTCAAAGATTGAGGCTTTACTTGAAGATCTATGCAAGGAAATTCAAGATAGTAAAGCTTTCTTGGAAGAAGTGCAATCCAACATGCAGAATCAAGATGCTGCCATCAAGAAACTAGAAACACAGATTGAATTTTTATTCAAGTAAGCCCCTGGACACAACAATTGCAGCAATATTAACTCAGTGCCAAGAGAGGAATGTCAAGTCATCACCCTCAGAAGTGGGAAGGAATTGAAGGAGATCTACAAGAAACCACCAGAAAAGAAATTGGATGAAGAAAATAAAGGATATGAGGAAGCTCGAACCTCCACCCCTAAGTCACATCAAGAAGGAGAAGCACTCAAACCATGCCTCTCAAAAGCTCCATACCCCCAGCAGCTACAATTAAAGAAGAGGGGAGAAGATAACCAATTCTCAAGATTCTTGAAAATCTTCAAGAAACTACAAATAAACATACCCTTTGCTGAAGCTATAAAGCAAATGCCATTCTACGCCAAGTTCTTGAAGAAATTGATGACCAAGAAGAGAAGCTGGAAGAACAATGAGACCGTAGTACTCACCGAAGAATGTAGTGCTATCATCCAACACAAATTGCCCCAGAAATTAAAGGATCCTGGGAGTTTCCAAATCCCTTGTATCATCGGGGAAATCACAGTGGAAAAGGCTCTATGTGATCTAGGAGCCAGCATAAATCTAATGTTCTTATCAATGATGAAAAAAATGAAGATTGAAGAGGCAAAACCAACAAGAATGGCCCTACAACTAGCAGATAGATCATTCAAGTTTCCCCATGGGATAGTAGAAGACTTGTTGGTGAAGGTGGGAGACTTCATCTTTCCCGCAGATTTTGTAGTATTAGACATGGAGGAAGGAGCTAAGACTTCCATCATTCTGGGAAGGCCATTCTTGGCCACTTCTGGAGCCATTATTGATGTCCAAAAGGGTGAACTTGTCCTTAGATTACACGAGGAGAAAATGACATTCAATGTATTTAAGGCCATGAGTTACCCACACAACTCATTGGGAGAATGCATGAGGTTGGACTCAGAGGAGGCTTTGGTGCAAGAAACTCTTGAAGAAGAACTTGAGGCATCAATAGAAGAAGAATTAGCAGCAAGCGAAGAGGCTACAGCCGCTGAAATGCATGTCCAAGGCAAGCTAGAAGAAAAGGAGGAAAGACAAGAAGTGCCCAAACTTGAGCTTAAAGCACTACCACCCACTCTCAAGTATGCATACTTGGGAGAAAATAAAAGTTATCCAGTGATCATAAATTCAGCCCTCAGTCAAGAACAAGAGGAAAAGTTGCTTCAAGTCTTGCAAAAACACAAAGATGCCATTAGATGGACACTTGCTGACTTGAAAGGAATCAGTTCAGCCATATGCATGCATAAGATACTCTTGGAAGAGGGTGCCAAACCTTCCATTCAGCCCCAAAGAAGGTTAAATCCAACAATGAAAGAAGTAGTGCACAAAGAGGTTATGAAGTTGTGGCAAGGAGAAGTAATCTATCCAATTTCAGATAGCTCATGGGTCAGTCCAGTTCAAGTGGTTCCCAAAAAAAGAGGAATCACTGTGGTGCCCAACGAAAAGAATGAGCTAATTCCTACAAGAACCATCACGGGCTGGAGAATGTGTATTGACTACAGGAAGCTCAATGAAGCCACAAGAAAAGATTATTTCCCACTTTCTTTCATGGATCAGATGTTGGAAAGGCTTGCAAGACATGCATATTATTGTTTTCTAGATGGTTATTCAAGATATAACCAAATTGTGGTTGATCCAAGAGACCAAGAGAAAACATCATTCACCTGCCCATATGGAGTGTTTGCCTACAAGCGCATGCCATTTGGGCTATGTAATGCACCCGCAACTTTTCAACGCTGCATGCTTTTCATCTTTTCAGATATGATAGAGAAGTTCATTGAAGTTTTCATGGATGAGTTCTCAGTATTCGGAGACTCCTTCCCTAATTGCCTAAACCATTTGGCCTTGGTATTGAAAAGATGTCAAGAAACCAATTTAGTCTTGAATTGGGAAAAATGTCACTTCATGGTGACAGATGGAATAGTTCTTGGCCATAAAGTTTCTAATCAAGACATTGAGGTGGACAGAGCTAAGGTGGAGCTAATTGAAAAGTTACCTCCACCAAGTGATGTCAAGGCAATTAGGAACTTTTTGGGACATGCTAGTTTCTACAGAAGGTTTATTAAAGATTTTTCAAAGATAGCCAAGCCCTTAAGCAATCTCCTGATGTCTGATGCACCATTCATTTTTTATGAGAAATGCATGCTAGCATTTGAAAACTTGAAAAAGAGGCTATCCTCAGCTCCTATCATCACCCCACCTGATTGGAATTTACCATTCGAACTGATGTGTGATGCATCTGATTTCGCAGTTGGGGTAGTGTTAGGACAGAGAAAAGAAAATTTGGTGCATGTCATATATTATGCCAGCAAGATCCTTAATAATGCTCAACGGAATTATACCACTACCGAAAAGGAGTTGCTGGCAATAGTTTTTGCATTTGACAAATTTAGATCATATCTTATTGGCTCTAAAGTTGTTGTTTTCACTGATCACACAGCACTTAAAGATCTATTTGCCAAACAGAAGTCAAAACCAAGACTAATCAGATCGATCTTATTATTGCAAGAATTCAACATCGAGATTAGAGACAAAAAGGGTGTGGAGAACAAAGTGGAAGACCATCTATCCAGAATCCCTTATGAGAAGGATGATCCCCATGGTATAAGTGTAAATGAATTCTTCCCAGATGAACAGCTAATGATGATTCACAAAGCACCCTGGTTTGCAGATATTGCCAATTTTAAAGCAGCCGGTGACTTACCCCCTGGAATCAACAAATATCAGAGAAGAAAACTCATCAATGATGCCAAGTATTTCATTTAGGATGAACCCTACCTCTTTAAGAAATGCTCAGATGGAATTCTTAGGAGGTGCATCTCAGAAGAAGGACGAGAAGTCCTGTGGAGTTGCCATAGTGCTAGTTATGGAGGTCACTTTAGAGGAGAAAGAACTGCCGCAAAGGTGCTGCAATGTGGGTTCTTCTGGCCCACTATCTTCAAAGATGCTAAGGAATTGGTAAGAAGCTGCAACGAATGCCAAAGGGCTGGCAACCTGCCCAAGAGAAATGATATGCCACAGCAATACATTCTAGAGCTTGAACTGTTTGATATATGGGGAATTGATTTCATGGGACCATTCCCACCCTCATATTCAAACAAGTTTATCTTGGTGGCAGTAGGCTATGTATCTAAGTGGGTGGAGGCAGTGGCGACCCCAACCAATGACAATAAGGTAGTCATAAACTTTCTTCGAAGGAATATCTTCACTAGGTTTGGAGTCCCACAAACCCTCATCAGTGACGGAGGGAGCCATTTCTGCAATAGACCATTGGAAGCCTTACTCCTACGATATGGGGTGAAGCATAAGGTTGCTGCACCTTATCATCCCCAAACAAGTGGGCAAACAGAGATATCTAACCGAGAGTTGAAAAGGATTCTGGAAAAGACTGTGGGGATATCAAGAAAGGACTGGGCGAAGAAGCAAGATGATGCTCTTTGGGCATACAGGACAGCCTTCAAAACACCAATTGGGATGTCCCCATATCAACTGGTGTATGGTAAGGCTTGTCACTTGCCATTAGAGTTGGAGCACAAGGCCTCCTGGGCCCTTAAAACACTGAACCTTGACAGCACTGCTGCTGGTGAAAAAAGGATCCTGTAGCTTCAAGAATTGGAAGAGTTTAGATCTCAAGCCTATGAAAATACCAAGATCTACAAGGAAAAAGCAAAAAGGAGACATGATCTCAACTTGGTACCAAGAAGTTTCGAAGAAGGGCAACATGTGCTTCTCTACAACTCTAGACTAAAACTCTTTCCTGGGAAACTCAAATCAAGATGGTCGGGACCCTTTCTAGTCACAAAAGTCTCACCTTATGGACACATAGAAATAATGGAAGAAGACTCAAAGAGAATATTCACTGTGAACGGACAAAGACTCAAACACTACTTGGGCAGCATGGGGGAAACCCCCAAACAGAAGTATAACCTCAACTAAGGAAAGAATCGTCGAGCTAGCGACGCTAAAAAAGCGCTTTGTTGGGAGGCAACCCAACCTGAGGTAACTCTCTTTTCATAAGTCTTTCAATAAAAATTTCAAGTTGGATTCTCTGTAGTGTGAGGAGCTAAGTTTGGTGTTACACACCAAAAACAATTCAAGGATGAATATAGGGATTTGAGTTTGATATTCCACCAAAAAAAAAACTCCAGCTGAAGAGTGCATTGCAACCCTTAGTGATGAAGCATTGCTCTAGCAACCAGACAACTCACTTGACAGAGGCTTAACCACTAATACATAAATTGTCTTTTTAGCTCATAGTTGTTTCTTAATAAAAAGCACACAAAGTTCTTACATGCATTCAATTTGTCGAAGTAAGCAAAGAACTAAGTTTGGTGTTCACACACCAAGTTAAGTTCAGAAGCTCACAAGCACACATGCATGTTGACCCTTTTTCCAGAGTGCTTGGGGAACAAGCAACTTCCAATAGTGTTACAGGAATTTAATCAATCTCAGGGAATGAGCATACCACATTATCCAAGGAAACAGACAAGGATGCAAATGCTAGGATGAGAATACCAAGGAAGATATCATGAGGTTATATCAAACCATCTCGAAATGCAGAACTCTAAGTGGAAAAAAATGATTGAATAGAACCTACATGTTTTACTTGTTCCTCTTTATTCACATCCAAGTGTACTAGTCTAGTGTCCCTGGTTTTCAACTTCACCTTTCTCACTTGTATGCTTGTCATTTAAGTTAATCAAAAAGAAAATGTTATGAAAAGAACAAGAGTGAAGTTATTTTGAGAAGTAGGTTTTGAATGTTTGTGGTAGGATGATTAGTAAGCTAAGTTGGTTCACCAAACAAGGAAAGAAAGCAACTATCTATCCTAAGTCCTATATTTGAAACACATCCTTTGAGACTAACTAAACAATAAGATCCCAATAAGAAAAGAGAAAGAGCAAAAAGGAAAGAAACACAATAAGAAATAATGCTAGGCACCAAGGGTTGTGAAATTGAGGCATGTGTCTGTGGTGTTTATGTGCAAGGGATATACTTGGATGAATAAGCTCTTAGGGGTGCCTTATCACTTGGTAACTTTGAGTATCTAATCCGGGATTATCAGCTGAAAGTCCACTATCAAGAGTAACCTTTGCTACAAAGCACTTAGTAACCCAAAGAGGTGCTGGACACCAAGGTCTCAAGAAAGAAAAATAACAAACCATGTGCCTATGGTGTGTATGTATGAAGGAAAGAGACTTGAGGGAGTAAGTCCTTAGGGGTGTCTTAACACCTAGCACCTTGAACCAACTGGTTCGGGAGTGTTAGCTGAAAGCTTATCATAAAGAGTCGCCCTCTTACAGAGCACTTAGCCAAAAGAAGAAGGTAATAAACTTTGAAAAAGAAGGAAGGATCAACAATAAAGGAGTCTCAAAGGATGCAATCAAGAAAGTGACCAAGGAATTGATAAAGGCTTGAAACCTAAAAAAAAGGGAAAGAACCTAAGTTGCTATGCATGAAACCCCATAAACCAGGAATTTACTTCTATATTATCTTCTTGTTCTTTCATTTCATTCTTCCTATGTTTCAGTACTTGCTTAGGGACAAGCAAGCTTTAAGTTTGGTGTTGTGATGCCAGGGCATCTAGGCCAGTTTTACTGACCTTTTCTTTACTATTTTAGGGTAGTTTCATGCATTTTCTTAGTGAATAAGGCAAGTTTTGGATGAAAATATACTTACACCTTGATTCAAGCAACTATTGTGAATTTCATATGATTTCATGAGGATTTTGCTAGAATTGCATGATAAATTGATGATGCATAATCTCATGACTTTGGCTAGAGCTTTGATGTAATTTATTTGCTTGATTTCAGGGCAAGGGAAGCAAGGAAGAACCACGTTAGTACTCACGTTAATCTAGTTAACGTGAACACTAACATGGAATGGCAAATAGCTTGCATCGTTAATGAGAAAAGTGATCACCAATAACGCCTACGAAGCCATTGATGAGCGGATAATTTATACGCTTTTTGGCATTGTTTTTAGGTAGTTTTCAGTAAGTTCAAGCTACTTTTAGGGATGTTTTCATTAGTTTTTATGTTAAATTCACATTTCTGGACTTTACTATGAGCTTGTGTGTTTTTCTGTGATTTCAGGTAATTTCTGGCTGAAATTGAGGCACTTGAGCAAAACTCTGAAAAAGGCTGACAAAAGGACTACTGATGCTGTTAGAATCTGACCTCCCTGCACTCAAAATGAATTTTCTGGAGCTACAGAACTCCAAATGGCGCGCTCTCAGCGGCGTTGGAAAGTAGACAACCAGAGCTTTCCAGCAATATATAATAGTCCATGCTTTATTCGGGAATTAACGACGTAACTTGGCGTTGAACGCCAAGTACATGCTGCTGTCTGGAGTTAAACGCCAGAAAAACGTCATGATCCGGAGTTGAACGCCCAAAACATGTTATAACTTGGAGTTCAACTCCAAGAGAAGCCTCAGCTCGTGGATAGATCAAGCTCAGCCCAAACATACACCAAGTGGGCCCCGTAAGTGGATTTATGCATCAATTACTTACTCATGTAAACCCTAGTAGCTAGTTTATTATAAATAGAACTTTTTACTATCATAATCTCATCCTGGATTGTATTTTGAATCCTGTGATCACGTTTTGGGGGCTGGCCATTCGGCCATGCCTGAACCTTTCACTTATGTATTTTCAATAGTGGAGTTTCTGCACACCATAGATTAAAGGTGTGGAGCTCTGCTGTACCTCAAGTTTCAATACAATTACTATTACTTTCTATTCAATTCTCTTTTATTCTTATTCCAAGATATACGTTGCACTTAACTTTGATGAATGTGATGATCCGTGACACTCATCATCATTCTCACCTATGAACGCGCGTTACTGACAACCACTTCCGTTCTACTCTAGGCCGGGCGCATATCTCTTAGATTCCCCAACAGAATCTTTGTGGTATAAGCTAGATAGATGGCGGCATTCATGAGGATCCGGAAAGTCTAAACCTTGTCTATGGTATTCCGAGTAGGATTCTGGGATTGAATGACTGTGACGAGCTTCAAACTCCTGAAGGCTGGGCGTGATGACAAACGCAAAAGAATCAAAGGATTCTATTCCAACCTGATTGAGAACCGACAGATGATTAGCCGTGCTGTGACAGAGCATAGGAACGTTTTCACTGAGAGGATGGGATGTAGCCACTGACAACGGTGATGCCCTACATACAGCTTGCCATGGAAAGGAGTAAGAAGGATTGGATGAATGTAATAAGAAAGTAGAGATTCAAGAGGAGCACAACATCTCCATACGCCTATCTGAAATTTCCACTATTGATTTACATAAGTATCTCTATCCATTTTATTTCTGTTTATTTTTATTAATCATATTTGATTTTCTAAATTCCATAATTTTATCCTCCTGACTGGGATTTACAAGATGACCATAGCTTGCTTCATACCAACAATCTCTGTGGGATCGACCCTTACTCACGTAAGGTATTACTTGGACGACCCAGTACACTTGCTGGTTAGTTGAACGGAGTTGTGTCCACACATAAGTGCCATAATAATGATTCCATACAACAACAAAGAATACTACATTGATGTGATCACAATTTCGTCCACCAGCCATCAATAGCTCACGTTACTTGCCACGTTAACTAAGTTAACGTGGTAGTTAACGTGGAGACAAAAGAGAACTCCAACGTTAGTGGGAAACGTGAACACCACTAACGTTCTACTCCAACGTTAGTGGTAAACGTGAACACCACTAACGTTCCAAGATTTGGCAATGAGCTACATTAAGAGTCACGTTAACTAAGTTAACATGAACTCTAACGTAGAAGAGAAGAACAACGCCAATGTTAGTGACACTCACCTTTGTCACTAATGTTGGATCAACTAGCATTGCCTACGTTAGTGGTCAGGTTAAGACCACTAACGTGAGAGTTAACGTCGAGTTGAGGATTGATGAGCCAACGTTAGTGACACTCACTTTTATTACTAATGTTGGAAGATGGCATTACTACCACGTTAAGAGCCATGTTAACTTAGTTAACGTGAGCTCTAACGTGAAGAATAGAGGCACTTGGAGCGTTAGTGACAGAGGTAAGTGTCACTAACGCTCTCAAAGGTGAAGCATACCCATGTTAAGAGCCACGTTAGTTACACTAATGTGAACTCTAACATAGGGACAAAAGGCACATAGCAACGTTATTGGAAAAGGTGAGTCCCAATAACGCTTGCGAAAGGGGCATAAGCCAACATTATTGGGAAAAGTGAGTCCCAATAACATTAGCAAAGATGTAGAAGGCAACGTTAGTGGTCACATTAGTGCCACTAACGTTGGAGTTAACGTGGGGTATTTGAGGGTGGAACGTTAGTGGAAAAAGTGATTGCCACTAACGTTCTCGAACCCACAATGTCACTTAACATTAATCTCACTAACGCCCATGCCTAAGTCATACTTCTCTGCAAGTTGGGCCCACTAAAGATTAGAACTGCTTCAACTCAAGATCCAGAGCCCACATCCAAGACTTGAAGAACTCACTAGAAGATCAAGAGGAGTAGTATATATAGGAGTAGTTTTGAACTATAGAGAAGCTTGGCACTTTGGAGAACTACCTCTATATATTTACTTTTCTGCACTTTTAGCATGGATTCTTCTTTTCTGCCAATTTTGATTTCTAGAGCTATGAACAACTAAACCCCTTTTCATTGGGTTAGGGAGCTCTGTTGTAATTTGATGGATCAATTATAGTTTTCATTCTTCTTCTTCTTTCTTTTCTCTTGATCTTACTAGAAAGCGTTCGATCTTCATCTAATTAGATTGTTATCTTGGGAAAGAAACTCCCTATAATTGGATCTCCTCTGAGCCTTGAAAAAGGGATGAGGAGATCATGCTAGAAATGCTTTCTCATGTTGGACCAAATTGGGGTTTGGGCGGATATAGTGACATAATCCTCCCAACATTTTGATTTAGAAATACATGTGGTATAATTAGTGACCATACTTCATCTCTTCCCATGAGCAATTAAATCAAGGAATTGGGCAATTGTTCAAGCTTAGAGAGATTGGATTGCCAAGGAATTGGAATCCAATCACTTAAGATTGCCAAGGAGATCAATGAATGCATTGATTGAGGAACAAATGAGAATGAATTTGATCCGGAGAATGCAACATCTCCTGAACCCAATGACTTCCCTATTTCTGATCTTACCCATTCTCTTTACTTTCTATCATTTATTTTCATGCTCATTGCCCCAAATCCCCATTTAAGATTTTGCACTTTATTTTCTGTTATTTACTTTTCTGCCATTTAATTTTTCTGCAATTCTCAACTACATCCTGCTTAGTTCAACTAGCATAATCTTCCAATTAAAGTTGCTTGACCAATCAATCCTTGTGGGATTCAACCTCACTCTATCGTGAGTTTTTACTTGGCGACAATTCGGTATACTTGCCGAAGGAAATTTGTTGAGAGACAAGTTTTCATGCATCACCTATACCACGAAGGTTCTAACCACGCAGACTCGGTCCGTGGATCAGAGACCCAAGGGATTATACTCCAGTTGTCGTCCAATGACTACGTTGAACATCATGTAGACCACTTGTGGTTGTCAGGCACGCAGATCTTGGCTAAGCGAGTAATGAAGATAGTGGGTGTTTGTCACGGGTCACCCCCTTCATTCTGACTTAACTGAATTAAGTACGAGAGTATATATTGGAGAAGAAGTATGCGTGAATTGAAAGAGAAACAATAATACTTGCATTAGTTCATGAAGAACAGCAGAGATCCTCACCTTAATCTATGAGGTGTAGAAACTCCACCGTAGAAAATACATAAGAGAAGAAGGTCTAGGCATGGCCGAATGGCCAGCCTCCCAAGTGGCATAATATAATTCTCAAAAGCTGCCAGCCTCTGAATACTATAGTAAAAAGTGCTATATATACTAAACTAGTTACTAGAGTTTACAGAAAATGAGTAACTAAGTGCTGATAGTGCAGAAATCAACTTTCGGGGCCCACTTGGTGTGTGCTTGGGCTGAGCTTTGAAGCTTTCACGTGCATAGGCCATTCTTGGAGTTAAACGCCAGCTTGGATGAAAGTTTGGGTGGGTAACTCCAGTTCTGGTGCCAGTTCTGGTGTTTTACGCCAAAAAAGGGTCTCTGGTGGGCGTTTGGATGCCAGTTTAGGCCATCAAATCTTGGATAAAGTATGGACTATTAAACATTGCTGGAAATCCCAAGATGTCTACTTTCTAATGCAATTGAGATCGTGCCAATGGGGCGTCTGTGGCTCCAAAAAATTGACTTCGAGTGCAGGAGGGTCAAAATCCAACAACATCTGCAGTCCTTTCTCTGCCTCTGAATTAGATTTTTGCTCAGGTCCCTCAATTTCAGCCAGAAAATACCTGAAATCACAGAAAAACTCACAAACTCGTAGTAAAGTCCAGAAATGTGATTTTTGCATAAAAACTAATAAAAATATACTAAAAAGTAACTAAAACATAATAAAAACTACCTAAAAACAATGCCAAAAAGCGTATAAATTATCCGCTCATCAGATTTCTTGATGAAGAACTTCCTCATGCTCTTGTTGAGGTCCATGAGTGGGCTCTCTTGTTTGCTCCATCCTCTTTTTAGTGATGGGCTTGTCTGCTTCAATGGGGATGTCTTCCTTTATGACAATTACAGCTGAATTGCAATGGAGACAGATGAGATGAGGAAAGGCTAACCTTGCCAAAGTGGAGGGCTTGTCAGCCACCTTGTATAGTTCTAGAGGTATGATCTCATGAACTTCCACTTCTTCTCCAATCATGATACTATGGATCATAATAGCCCGATCCACAGTTACTTCGGACTGGTTGCTTGTAGGAATGATAAAGCGTTGGATGAACTCCAACCATCCTCTAGCCACGGGTTTGAGGTCATGCCTTTTCAGTTGAACTGGCTTGCCTTTGGAGTCTCTCTTCCATTGGACTCCTTCCACACAGATATCCATGAGGACTTGGTCCAACCTTTGATCAAAGTTGACTCTTCTAGTGAAAGGATGAGAATCTCCTTGCATCATTGGCAAGTTGAATGCCAACCTCACGGTTTTCGGACTGAAATACAAGTATTTCTCCCGAACCATTAAGATTCTGACTTGTTGGATGGGGTTGGTGAGAACTTCCCAACCTCTTCTCTGAACCTCACGTCGGATCTCCAGATATTCACTCTTTTTTAGCATGAAGGGAACCTCGGGGATCACCTTTTTCTTAGCCACAACTTTATAGAAGTGGTCTTGATGGACCTTTGAGATGAATCTTTCCATCTCCCATAACTCGGAGGTGGAAGCAACTGTCTTCCCTTTCCGCTTTCTAGAGATTTCTCCGGCCTTAGGTGCCATTAATGGTTACGGAAAAACAAAAAAGTAGCACTTTTTCCCACACCAAACTTTAAAAGATTTGCTCATCCTCAAGCAAAAGAAGAAAGAAGGGAGTAGAAGAAGAAGAAATGGAGGAGATGGAAGTGTATGAGTGGTTCGGCCAAGGAGGTGTATGAGTGAAGAAGTGTTTGTGATATGTAAAATGGATGGTTGTAAAGAGGGGTATTTATAGGATCAGGGAGAGAGGAAATCTGTGTGAGAATGGGTGGGTTTGGGAGGGGAATGTTTTGAATTTGAATGGTGAGGTCGGTGGGGTTTTATGGAGGGTTTTTGGGGAAGAGTGGATGGATGTGAGTTGTGGAGAGATTATGGGGAAGAAGGTAGGACTTGGTAGGAGATTGGTATTTGGGGAAGAGTGTTATGGAAAGGTGTGAAGAGGAGAGAGAGTAAGTTAGGGTAGGTGGGGATCCTGTGGGATCCACAGATCTTGAGGTGTCAAGGATTTCTCATCCCTGCACCTTTCTGTCATTTAAACGCTCTCTGTGTGCCATTTCTGGCGTTTAACGCCAGCTCTGCTCCTAGACTAGGTGCTAAACGCCCATTCTGCTATCCTTACTAGCGTTTAACGCTAGCCAAGCACCAGACACCCTTTTCTGGCATTAAACGCTAGTCTGTCGGCCCACTCTGGCGTTAATCGCCCATTTCGCTATCCTTACTGGCGTTTAAACGCCAGTAAGCTCGTCCTCCAGGGTGTGCTATTTTTTGTGCTATTTTTTATTCCACTTTAACTCTGCAGCTATTTTTGTGACTCCACATGATCATCAACCTAAAGAAAACATAAACTAACAATGGAAAATAAAAAAGTAATTAACATAGATAAATAAAATTGGGTTGCCTCCCAATAAGCGCTTCTTTAATGTCAATAGCCTGACAGGAAGCTCTTACAGAGCTTCACAGATGCTCAGAGCATGATTGTGGCCTCCCAACACCAAACTTAGAGTTTGAATGTGGAGGCTCTGCTTGACTCTGTATGGAGAGAATTGGAAGAAGCTTTTCATGCTTTTTCTCCATGTTTACAGAAGAAGATCCTTGAGCCTTAAACACCAGGTAGTCCTCATTCAATTGAAGGACTAACTGTCCTCTGTCCACATCAATCACAGCCCTTGCTCTGGCTTGGAACGGTCTTCCAAGGATGATAGGTTCATCCTCATCCTTCCCAGTGCCTAGGATTATGAAGTCAGTAGGGATGCAGAGGCCTTCAACCTTCACTAAGACATCCTCTACAAGTCTATAAGCCTTTTTCATTGATTTGTCTGCCATCTCTAGTGAGATTCTTGTAGCTTGTACCTCAAAGATTCCTAGTTTCTCCATGACAGAGTGTGGCATGAGGTTTATACCCGATCACAGGTCACACAGAGCCTTCTCAAAGGTCATGGTGCCTATAGTACAAGGTATTAAGAACCTTCCGGGATCCGGTTTCTTCTGAGGTATTTTCAATTGAACCAAGGCATTTAGTTCATTGATGAGCAATGGAAGTTCATCCTCCCAAGTCTCATTACCAAATAACTTGGCATTCAGCTTCATGATTGCTCCTAGATACCGAGCAACTTGCTCTTCAATAATATCTTCATCCTCTTCAGATGAAGAATACGCATCAAAGCTCATGAATGGTAATAGTAAGTTCAGTGGAATCTCTATGGTCTCTGTATGAGTCTCAGATTCCTTTGGCTCCTCATTATAGAACTCCTTATTGGTTAGTGGACGTCCAGCAAGGTCTTTCTCACTGGAAATCACTGCCTGTTCCTCCTCTATAGGTTCGGCCATTTTGGTTATATTAATGGCCTTTCACTCTCTCTTTGGATTCTGTTCATACCCTGGGTCGAGCTATTCGACCCGGGTTATTTGACGACAAGTCGATCGACCTCTTCAGGTCAGGACTATCCGACCTCTTCTTCAAGAGCTCGGCCAAATCACCAGGAAAGCCCAAAAAGGGCCCAAATAGAGGAACACGACCCGAATCCAAAGGCGGCTCAAGCCTATAGAGATAAGGGTGGTTTCCTTAAAGATAAGATAAGATAACTATCTTATCCCCAGAAAAGATCACTGGTGCACGAAATTGTGATCATCAATGGCGCCATCAACATGGTACGCACAATTGCAATCTCAACTCTTTATCACAACTTCGCACTACTAACCAGCAAGTGTACTGGGTCGTCCAAGTAATAAACCTTACGCGAGTAAGGATCGATCCCACAGAGATTGTTGGTATGAAGCAAGCTATGGTCACCTTGTAAATCTCAGTCAGGCAGACTCAAATGGGTATAGATGATGAATAAAACATAAAGATAAAGATAGAGATACTTATGCAATTCATTGGTGAGAATTTCAGATAAGCGAATGGAGATGCTTTGTCCCTTCCGTCTCTCTGCTTTCCTACTGTCTTCATCCAATCCTTCTTACTCCTTTCCATGGCAAGCTGTATGCAAGGGTTTCACTGTTGTCAGTGGCTACCTCCCATCCTCTCAGTGGAAATGTTCAACGCACCCTGTCACGGCACGGCTATCCAGCTGTCGGTTCTCGATCATGTCGGAATAGAATCCAGTGATTCTTTTGCGTCTGTCACTAACGCCCCACAATCGCGAGTTTGAAGCTCGTCACAGTCATTCAATCATTGAATCCTACTCAGAATACCACAGACAAGGTTTAGACCTTCCGGATTCTCTTGAATGCCGCCATCAATTCTAGCTTATACCACGAAGATTCCGGTTAAAGAACCCAAGAGATATCCACCCAATCTAAGGTAGAACGGAGGTGGTTGTCAGGCACACGTTCATAGGTGAGAATGATGACGAGTGTCACGGATCATCACATTCATCAAGTTGAAGAACAAGTGATATCTTGGAACAAGAACAAGCCGAATTGAATAGAAGAACAATAGTAATTGCATTAATACTCGAGGTACAGCAGAGCTCCACACCTTAATCTATGGTGTGTAGAAACTCCACCATTGAAAATACATAAGAACAAGGTCTAGGCATGGCCGTGAGGCCAGCCTCCCAATTATCTAAGATCTAAAGTGATCAAAAGATGAAAATACAATAGTAAAAGGTCCTATTAATAGGGAACTAGTAGCTTAAGAATTACAAAGATGAGTAAATGACATAAAAATCCACTTCCAGGCCCACTTGGTGTGTGCTTGGGCTGAGCAGTGAAGCATTTTCGTGTAGAGACTCTTCTTGGAGTTAAACGCCAGCTTTTGTGCCAGTTTGGGCGTTTAACTCCCACTTTGGTGCCAGTTCCGGCGTTTAACGCTAGGAATTCTGAAGGTGACTTTGAACGCCGGTTTGGGCCATCAAATCTTGGGCAAAGTATGGACTATCATATATTGCTGGAAAGCCCAGGATGTCTACATTCCAACGCCTTTGAGAGCGCGCCAATTGGGCTTCTGTAGCTCCAGAAAATCCTTTTCGAGTGCAGGGAGGTCAGAATCCAACAGCATCTGCAGTCCTTTTCAGTCTCTGAATCAGATTTTTGCTCAGGTCCCACAATTTCAGCCAGAAAATACCTGAAATCACAGAAAAATACACAAACTCATAGTAAAGTCCAGAAAAGTGAATTTTAACTAAAAACTAATAAAAATATACTAAAAACTAACTAAATCCTACTAGAAACATACTAAAAACAATGCCAAAAAGCGTACAAATTATCCGCTCATCACAACACCAAACTTAAATTGTTGCTTGTCCCCAAGCAACTGAAAATCAAATAAGATAAAAAGAAGAGAATATGCAATGAATTCCAAAAACATCTATGAAGATCAGTATTAATTAGATGAGCGGGGCTTTTAGCTTTCTGCCTCTGAACAGTTTTGGCATCTCTCTTTATCCTTTGAAATTCAGAATGATTGGCTTCTATAGGAACTCAAAATCCAGATAGTGTTATTGATTCTCCTAGTTAAGTATGATGATTCTTGAACACAGCTACTTTATGAGTCTTGGCCGTGGCCCAAAGCACTCTGTCTTCCAGTATTACCACCGGATACATACATGCCACAGACACATAATTGGGTGAACCTTTTCAGATTGTGACTCAGCTTTGCTAGAGTCTCCAATTAGAGGTGTCCAGGGTTCTTAAGCACACTCTTTTTGCCTTGGATCACAACTTTATTTCTTTCTTATTCTTTCTTTTTCTCTTTTTCCCTTTTTTTCATTTTTTTCTTTCTTTTTTTTTGTATTCACTGCTTTTTCTTGCTTCAAGAATCATTTTTATGATTTTTCAGATCCTCAGTAACATGTCTCCTTTTTCATCATTCTTTCAAGAGCCAACAATTTTAACATTCATGAACCACAAATTCAAAAGACATATGCACTGTTCAAGCATACATTCAGAGAACAAAAGTATTGCCACCACATCAATATAATTAATCTGTTATAAAATTCAAAATTCATGCAATTCTTCTCTTTTTCAATTAAGAACATTTTTCATTTAAGAGAGGTGATGGATTCATAGGACATTCATAACTTTAAGGCATAGACACTAAGACACTAATGATCATAAGACACAAACATGGATAAACATAAGCATGAAAATTCGAAAAACAGGAAAATAAAGAACAAGGAGATTAAAGAATGGGTCCACCTTAGTGATGGCGGCTTGTTCTTCCTCTTGAAGGTCTTATGGAGTGCTTGAGCTCCTCAATGTCTCTTCCTTGCCTTTGTTGCTCCTCTCTCATGATTCTTTGATCTTCTCTAATTTCATGGAGGATGATGGAGTGTTCTTGGTGCTCCACCCTTAGTTGTCCCATGTTGGAACTCAATTCTCTTAGGGAGGTGTTGATTTGCTCCCAATAGTTTTGTGGAGGAAAGTGCATCCCTTGAGGCATCTCAGGGATTTCATGATGAGTGGGATCTCTTGTTTGCTCCATCCTTTTCTTAGTGATGGGCTTGTCCTCATCAATGGGGATGTCTCCCTCTATGTCAATTCTAACTGAATAACAGAGGTGACAAATGGGATGAGGAATGGCTAACCTTGCCAAGGTAGAGGACTTGTCCGCCACCTTATAAAGTTCTTGGGCTATAACCTCATGAACTTCTACTTCCTCTCCAATCATGATGCTATGGATCATGATGGCCCGGTCTAGAGTAACTTCGGATCGGTTGCTAGTGGGAATGATTGAGCGTTGGATAAACTCCAACCATCCCCTAGCCACGGGCTTGAGGTCATGCTTTTTAGTTGAACCGGCTTCCCTCTTGAATCTCTCTTCCATTGGGCGCCCTCTTCACAAATGACTGTGAGGACTTGGTCCAACCTTTGATCAAAGTTGACCCTTCTAGTGTAAGGATGTTCATCTCCTTGCATCATGGGCAAGTTGAATGCCAACCTTACATTTTCCGGACTAAAATCCAAGCATTTTCCCCGAACCATTGTAAGCCAATTCTTTGGGTCCGGGTTCACACTTTGATCATGGTTCTTGGTGATCCATGCATTGGCATAGAACTCTTGAACCATCAAGATTCTGACTTGTTGAATAGGGTTGGTAAGAACTTCCCAACCTCTTCTTCGAATCTCACGTCGGATCTCCGGATATTCACTCTTTTTGAGTTTGAAAGGGACCTCGGGGATCACTTTCTTCAAGGCCACAACTTCATAGAAGTGGTCTTGATGCACCCTTGAGATGAATCTCTCCATCTCCTATGACTCGGAGGTGGAAGCTTTTGCCTTCCCTTTTCTCTTTCTAGAGTTTTCTCCGGCCTTGGATGCCATAAATGGTTATGGAAAAACAAAAAGCAATGCTTTTACCACACCAAACTTAAAAGGTTTGCTCGTCCTCGAGCAAAAGAAGAAAGAAGAGAGTAGAAGAAGAAGAAATAGAGGAGATGGAGATGGCTTATGGTTCGGCCAAAAGGGGAGAAGTGGTGTTTAGGAGGGAAAGTGGTTTGAATTTGAATGGTGAGGTAGGTGGGGTTTTTATGAAGGATGGATGTGAGTGGTGAAGAGAAAGATGGGATTTGATAGGTGAAGGGTTTTTGGGGAAGAGGTATTAAGGTGATTGGTGAATAGGTGAAGAAGAAAGAGGGTGGTGGGGTTGGTGGGGATCTTGTGGGGTCCACAGATCCTGAGGTGTCAAGAAAAAGTCATCCCTGCACCAAATGGCGTGCAAAAATGCATTCTGAGCCAATTCTGGCGTTAAACGCCGGGCTGGTGCCCATTTCTGGCGTTTAACGCCAAGTGCTTGCCCTTTTCTGGCGTTTAACGCCAGTCTGGTGCCCCTTTCTGGCGTTAAACGCCAGAATGGTGCCAGACTGGGCGTTAAACGCCCATCTGCTAGCCTTACTGGCGTTTAAACGCCAGTAAGTTCTCCTCTAGGGTGTGCTATTTTTCTTTCTGTTTTTCATTCTATTTTTTGCTTTTTCAATTGATTTTGTGACTTCTCATGATCATCAACCTACAGAAAACATAAAATAACAAAGGAAAATAGATAAAATATAACATTGGGTTGCCTCCCAACAAGCGCTTCTTTAATGTCAGTAGCTTGACAGTGGGCTCTCATGGAGCCTCACAGATACTCAGAGCAATGTTGGAACCTCCCAACACCAAACTTAGAGTTTGAATGTGGGGGTTCAACACCAAACTTAGAGTTTGGTTGTGGCCTCCCAACACCAAACTTAGAGTTTGACTGTGGGGGCTCTGTTTGACTCTGTTTTGAGAGAAGCCCTTCATGCTTCCTCTCCATGGTGACAGAGGGATATCCTTGAGCCAAGAATTGACAACCAATCTAGAGCTGCTCATGGAGAAACTAATGAAGAGCCAAGAATTGACAACCAAGAATCAAGAAGCCTCCATGAAGAACCTAGAGAGGCAGATTGGACAAATCTCTAAGAAGATCTCTGTTGAAAAACCATCAAGTTCACTACCTAGTGACACCATTCCCAACCCAAAGGAAGAATGCAAGGTGGTGCAACTAAGAAGTGGAAGAGTGTTAACAGATGGTAGCCAAGGAGCAACAAAGAAGCTTATGGAGAATGACACTGAGCCAACAAAGAATGATGAAGCCATCAACAAAGACACAATAAGCAAGAGTGCTCCAGAACAACTCACAGAGGAAGACAACAAGCCACAGAATTTGAAGAAAGGAAAGAAAATCATGGAAGAACCAATTCCAAAACAGCATCAAGTGGAGAAGAGCTCAACACCACCACTACCTTATCCACAGAGATTTCACAAGGAAACAAAGGACCAGCACTTCCACAAATTTCTTGAGACTTTCAAGAAGTTGGAAATCAACATACCTTTGGCAGAGGCTTTGGAGCAAATGCCCCTGTATGCCAAGTTCTTAAAAGAGCTCATTAACAAGAAAAGAGATTGGAATGAGAAGGAAACGGTGATGCTTAGTGAGGAATGTAGTGCCGTGCTCCAAAAGGGAATCCCACCAAAACTCAAGGATCCAGGGAGTTTTGTAGTGTCATGCACTATAGGCAAACTATCCTTGGATAAAGCTCTTTGTGATCTAGGAGCTAGTATCAACTTAATGCCTTTGTCCATGATGAAGAAGTTGGCCATAGAAGAACTCAAACCCACCAAGATGTCATTAGTCATGGCAGACAGATCAATCAAGATACCAAATGGAATTGTGGAAAATTTGCTAGTAAAGGTTGGAGAGTTTATCTTCCCTGCAGATTTTGTAATCCTAGATACCGATGAGGAAGGCAACAATTCAATCATCTTGGGCAGACCATTTCTAGCAACTGCAAGAGCCATTATTGATGTGGAAAAAGGAGAAATGATTTTCAGAGTACACAATGAGCAAATGATCATCAATGTTTTTAAGTCAATGCAACACCCCCCAGAGAAGGAAGATCATTTGAGGGTGGACATGATAGAGAGCCTGGTGGAAGAAATACTAGACATTGATCAGCATGAGCAAGAAGGAGATAATCAAGAAACAATAGAGGAACATGTGGCTGAGGCTTTCATAAACAAAGAACTGGAACCAAGCAAGAAAGAAGAGGTGCAAAAGCAAGAACCGAAGCCGTTACCTTCTCATCTCAAATATGCATTTCTTGGGACTTCAGAAAGCCTCCCGGTGATCATCAATTCATCCTTGACAAAGAAAGAAGAAGGAGAACTTCTTGATGTTCTCAGAGCCCACAAGGATGCCTTGGGGTGGACCATTGATGACTTGAAAGGCATCAGCCCTACAGTATGCATGCATAAGATTCTTTTGGAGGACAATTCCAAAGCAGTAATTCAACCTCAGAGAAGACTAAACCCTGCAATGAAGGAAGTTGTCCAGAAGGAAGTGATGAAGTTATGGAATGCAGGAATCATATATCCTATTTCCGATAGTTCATGGATAAGCCCAGTCCAAGTGGTACCAAAGAAAGGAGGGATGACAGTCATTACTAATGAGAAAAATGAACTCATTCCCACCAGAACGGTGACAGGGTGGAGGATGTGCATTGACTATAGAAGGTTGAATGATGCCACACGCAAGGATCACTTCCCACTTCCTTTCATTGATCAAATGCTTGAAAGGTTGGCTGGCCATGCTTATTATTGCTTCTTGGATGGCTATTCTGGGTATAATCAGATAGTGGTGGATCCAAAAGACCAAGAAAAGACTTCATTCACATGCCCAGTTGGAGTTTTTGCCTATAGAAGAATGCCATTCGGATTATGCAATGCCCCAGCCACTTTTCAAAGGTGTATGCTTTCCATTTTCTCAGATATGGTTGAAAAATTTTTAGAGGTTTTCATGGATGACTTCTCTGTTTTTGGTGATAATTTCAATACTTGCTTAAACCATCTAACTCTTGTTTTGAAACGGTGCCAAGAAACTAATTTGGTTTTGAATTGGGAGAAGTGCCATTTCATGGTACCTGAGGGGATTGTTCTTGGTCATAAAGTTTCAAGAAGAGGAATAGAGGTTGACAAGGCAAAAGTGGAAATAATAGAAAAACTCCCTCCACCAACTAATGTGAAATCTGTTAGAAGTTTCTTGGGGCATGCAGGATTTTATAGAAGGTTCATCAAAGATTTTTCTAAAATAGCCAAACCTTTGAGTAACCTTTTGATGATTGATCAACCTTTTGTTTTTGATAAGAATTGCCAGCATGCTTTTGAAACTTTAAAACATAAACTCACAACAGCACCAATTATCACACCCCCGGATTGGAACTTACCATTTGAACTCATGTGTGATGCAAGTGAAATTGCAATTGGTGCTGTACTTGGACAGAAGAAGGGAAACTTGCATCATGTTATATATTATGCAAGCAAAGTGTTGAATGAAGCTCAAAAAAATTACACCACAACAGAGAAGGAATTGTTAGCTGTAGTCTATGCATTTGATAAGTTTAGATCATACTTGATAGGATCTAAAATTGTGGTTTATACTGATCATGCTGCTCTCAAGTATTTGATGTCAAAGCAGGATGCTAAACCAAGACTTATCTGATGGATTCTACTCTTACAAGAATTTGACATTGAGGTCAGGGACAGGAAAGGCACTGAGAATCTAGTTGCTGATCATTTGTCAAGGCTGCCACCAGAAACAATTCAAATGGCCTCATCACCTGTGAATGAAAGCTTCCCAGATGAACATCTCATGCAAATCCAACAAACACCATGGTTCGCTGATATAGCAAACTACAAAGTAGGGAGAAAGATACCACAAGAATTCACTAAGCAACAAGTGAGAAAACTAATCAATGAAGCAAGAAAGTTCTTGTGGGATGAACCCTATCTGTTCAGAAGGTGCTCTGATGGAATAATCAGCAGATGTATTCCTGAAAGTGAAACAAAAGATATATTATGGCATTGCCATGGCTCAGTTTATGGTGGACACTTTGGTCCAGAAAGAACAGCAGCAAAGATTCTACAAAGTGGTTTCTATTGGCCAACCATCTTCAAAGATGCCAGGGAATTTGTCCATCAATGTAATGAATGCCAAAGAGCAGGAGGACTAACAAAAAGGAATGAGATGCCACAGAACTTCATTTTGGAAGTAGAATTGTTTGATCTATGGGGCATTGATTTCATGGGACCCTTTCCCCCTTCTTATTCATTCAGATATATCTTGGTAGCAGTAGAGTATGTTTCAAAATGGGTGGAAGCCATAGCCACAACTACCTGTGATGCACAAGTTGTTCTTCAATTCTTGAAGAAGCACATCTTTACTAGATATGGAGTACCCAAGGGTCTCATCAGCGATGGTGGTGGCCATTTTGTAATAGACAAATGGAAAAACTTCTCCACAAATATGGAGTTGTTCACAAGGTAGCCACACCATATCATCCCCAAACTAATGGTCAAGCAGAATTAGCAAACAGGGAACTAAAGAAGATTCTAGAAAAAACAGTTGGTAGCACAAGAAAGGATTGGGCTAGGAAGTTGGAAGATGCACTTTGGGCATACAGAACAGCTTTTAAAACTCCTATTGGGAAGTCTCCATTCCAACTACTATATGGCAAATCTTGTCACCTCCCTGTAGAGCTTGAGCACAAAGCCTTTTGGGCCACTAAACTTCTAAATTTGGATTCTGAAGCAGCAGGAGAGAAAAGATTATTGCAGCTGAATGAGCTAGATGAGTTTAGGCTAGAAGCCTATGAAAATACCAAGATATACAAGGAGAAAGCTAAGAGATGGCATGACAGGAAGATTTTGAAGAAAGAGTTCAAACCAGGACAACAAGTACTCTTGTATAATTCACGGCTCAAGATATTCCCTGGCAAGCTTAAGTCTAAATGGACTGGTCCATACTTGGTGACTAAGGTTTTTCCTTATGGGAGTATTGAGTTGCTAGATGAAGCAACAAAGAGTCAATTTACAACAAATGGTCATAGAGCAAAGCTGTACCTAGGTGGGCAATGGAACAAAGAAAAGGAGGTCCAGAACCTGAATCCCTCTTGAAGCAAAAATGAAGATGTCAAGCTAATGACAATAAAAGAGCGCTTGTTGGGAGGCAACCCAACCTGAGGTAGTTTCTTTTCATAGCTTTTCAATAAAAATGTTGAGTAATTGTTGTGCATTGCAAGGAGCTAAGTTTGGTGTTGCACACCAAAACAATTTGAGGGAGAATGAAAACTTCTAAGTTTGGTGTTCCACCAAAAATATCATTTAATACATTCTCACCTCTTGCATGATTCTAACTCCAAGCAATCAACCACATTATTCAACTGTTAAATTGTTTTCTAGCTTTAATTCCATTAACCTTTAGCAAGGATACATGGTTTCAAATATGGTTAACTTGGTACATCTGAGACAGTGGCAAAAAAAAAATTAAGTTTGGTGTTCACACACCAAAACAAATCCTGAAATCACACTCAGTTCATACAAACTAACCATATAATTAAGGGCTTGAGGAGCAAGCAACTTTAAGGATTATGCAGGACATGAATCAACAATTGAAGACACTATGCAACTCAAAGGGAACACAACAGAAGGAGAAAAATCAAAAGGGCTGCAACTTCAAAGGTTGTATCTAAACTTAATTCTTGCTGCTGTGTGATGTTTTGAATTTGGAAACCATTGTATGTCTTGCTAAAATGTTTATCTAGCTGCAAGTGAAATTGTTTGTTACAAATGCCAAGTCTGCATAATGCTTGTATCCATCACTTAGCTTTAAATATTGCTTTGTTTCCCATATGCTTAAATAAAATAGTTTGGTTTGAATTGAAAAGTAAAATATCCAATGTTGCATAAGTATGAATAGAAGTTGGTGGTGGCATATGTGTTTGATTAAATGCATGACTCATGAAATAAGTGTTGCATAATATCATTCTCATTCAACTGTGAGTTAGCTTGCTGTTACAAAGACTTTTATCAAGAATGAAACAACCCTTGGTAACAAAAACAGAAAGAAAAAGGAAGGAAAAAGCCAAAATGGCAAGAAAAACAAAGAATAAAGGTTGGACACCAATGGCTTGAACCTTAGGACAAATGCCTGTGGTGTTCTTGTACTGAGATCTGCTTGGATGAGTAAATTCTAAGGGGTATTTTGAAACCCGGTCACTTAGATCAACTGATTTGGGATGGCCAATTGAAAATCCACAATAAAGAGCAACTTAGATACAAAGCACTTAGTGATCCAAAGAGATGCTGGGCATCAATGATCCTAGGAAGAATTAGTGAGCCAAGTGTCTGTGGTGGAAAGATGTTGAGCAAAAGAAAAAAAAAATAAAGCCAAAGGCTATGCTGCAGCATTTGACACCCAACCTCTAAAAGAATAATAAGCTTGTTAAAGCATTATAAGCCAAGAAGAGTTAGCAAGGGAGTAATCAAAAGGTGAGTCTTATAACAGCAAGTTTAGCAAACCTTTGATGCAAAATGTGTATTATGCAGCAGCAACAATAAATGAGTTGTCATTGTCTGCATAAATGCCCCATAGATCAAGTTCTGCTATCTGCATAATAAGGATATGCATTCTTTTCTTATTCATTTCATTTACTCTTAGTTTTGATGCTTGCTTGGGGACAAGCAAGGTTTAAGTTTGGTGTTGTGATGACAAGTCATCATATACCCATTTTTCAAGCTAATTTCACTTGTTTTGTTAGCATTTATGCACTTTCTTGCATCATAAGTAAGTGATTTGGAGTGAAAATGCATAACTTCTCTAAATCAAGCAACCACTATGAAATTAATGTTAAATCATGAGGTTTAAGCTAATTTTAATTGCATTTTAATTGATTTATAAGCCTCTTGAATTTAGTGATACTTTGAGTGGTTGTTTTGGTTTATTGTAGGTGAAGAAAAGAAAAGAAAATGAAAAGCGTGGCCTAAGAAGCGTAACACAAGAAAAGGAAAGCGTGGCCAAAGAAGAGAGAAGCGTGCCGCATTGCAATGGGGGAAGCAACATTGCCCTCCACAAGAGCAGACTGCCATCTAGGAGGGCAACATAGAGAACCAAACAAGAATAGGCAACTCTGCCCTGCCCACTCCAAGGGCAGAGCACAAAATGGTGCCTTGGGACCAAGAGAAAGCAAACTCTGCCCTGCCCTTGTGGAGGGCAGAATCGGGCACTTCAAGGAAAGAAAACAAGAAAAAAAGGTCACCCATGCATGCTACAAGGTTCGAACAAGGAACCATGAGGAAGCCAAGGACTAAGGGTGATTGCCGTGCCAAGAAGCCAAGAAAGAAATGTAGCGTGTTTGCCTCCTCCCAGTTTCGAACACGGGCCATGAAGGAAAGGACCTTGCCCTGCCCTTGGCGCGGGCAGGGCAGCATTTGGACTTGCGCACCACACACAAAATTCTGGCGCACCAACTTTGAAAGCTGGCGCACCAAACTCTCGTCCTGGCAGCATCTGGCGCGCAACGCTCCTCTTCTGGCGCACCAAAGCTTTCCTGCCCTGCCCTTGGCACGGGCAGGGCAGCGTCCCACGCACCAACGCGCATCCTGGCGCACCAAACTCGCGCCAGACTCGCACCAACTCGCACCATGGCCGCACCAATTGCTAGCACCAAGCATCAATTTTCTGCCCTGCCCTCCATAAGGGCAGGGCAGCCTCCTGGGAGTGATTTTTTTGGGCCAAAATTCAAATAAAAAATTCATTTGAATTCATTTCTTCACGAATTCAAAAGCCCATCCAAATCCCATTATCCAAGAATAGAAAGTGTATAAATAGGAGTTAGTTTGATGTAATTAGGACCTTTTACTTTGATCTTTGAATTTTTACTTTTATTTTGAGAGCTTTTGAATACTTTCTTGAGAGACTTGTCCGAGAACTAAGAGGATCAAGGGAGAATTGACTGATCTCCTTCCTCATTTCCCTTGGGCAATTCTACTCTCTTGTTTTTGAGTTTTGGGTGTGTGAAATTGGGGAAATTCTGTCCCAATTCCCATTCAAACCCTTTGCACTTTGTTTTCTGCATAATTCAATTCCAATTCTGTTCTTCTATTACTTCTTCTTTAAATTTTCTGTCAATTGCTTAGATAATTCAGATCTGGGAAGGAAATTGGGTTTTAGGCTCTGCTATCTAAGCCCTTGGGATCCTGAGATCACAATTCACTCTTGGTTCTTCTGTGAACCTTTACTGCATTTTATTTTCTTTCTGTTTGAATGCTATTTGCTTCTGATTTAAATTCTGCTCAATCAATTGCTGCAATTTACTTCTTCTTTGTTTAGATCTTGCAATCCCATTCCTCAATTCCCTTTTATATTCAAGCCATTTATCTTTCTTGCCATTTAAGTTACTGCAATTTAAGTTTTTTGCACTTTAAGTTTCAGTCATTTACTTTCTTGCTCTTTAAGATTCTGCAAATTTACAATTCTGTTCGTCAATTTACTGCACTTTTCCCTTCCCCCTTTACATTTACTGTCATTTATTTCCTGTTAAACACAAATCACTCAATCAAAACTTGATTCGCTTGACTAAATCAACCACTAAACTAAAATTGCTCAATCCTTCAATCCCTGTGGGATCGACCTCACTCATGTGAGTTATTATTACTTGATGCGACCCGGTACACTTGCCGGTTGGATATGTGTGTTGGAAATTCATTTTTCCACAAAAACACCATCAAGTTTTTGGCGCCGTTGCCGGGGATTGAATTAGATTGACAATGATTAAGTGAAGTGGAGGTCTAGATTAAGCACTTTTTCTTTTCTGTTATTCTAATTCTTACTAACACACTAACTGTTTGAATTTTTGCTTAAACTAACTAAAACTTCGTTCTAGCAATAGATTGAAGCTTTGTTAATTTTCTGGGTCTGTGTGTTTATTGTTGTGTGTTTGTATGTCAGGTATAGGAAGATCTTCCCCTATTATCTCAGAAATTGATCAAAGGACTCTTCGGAGAATAAGAAGAGCTGAAAGAGGGAAGAACATTGTTGGAGAAGAAGAATCTGAGGAGGAATTCCAAGACATGGAAGGAGATACCAATCAACCAGGAGAAGGAGCCAACAATAATCAACAACAGAGAAGAGTCTTGGCTTCATACACATTTGCAAATGCTAGGCATTGTGGGAGTAGCATTCTTCCTCCCAATGTCAATGCAAACAATTTTGAACTCAAGCCACAACTCATCACTCTAGTTCAAAACAATTGTTCATTTGGAGGAGGTCCTTTGGAGGATCCAAACCAACATTTATCTACCTTCTTGAGAATCTGTGACACAGTGAAGACAAATGGTGTACCTCCTGATAGCTATAAGTTGTTACTCTTCCCATTTTCTCTCAGAGATAAAGCAACTCAATGGCTAGAGACATTCCCAAAAGAAAGCATCAACACTTGGGATGACTTGGTGAGCAAGTTCCTTGCCAAATTCTACCCCCCTCAAAGAGTCCTAAGGTTGAAGACAGAGGTTCAAACATTCACTCAATTAGAGGCCGAGAGCTTATATGAAGCATGGGAGAGATATAAAGTTCTATTGAGGAAGTGTCCACCAGAGATGTTCACTGAGTGGGACAAGTTGCAAAACTTCTATGAGGGACTCACTCTTAAAGCTCAAGAAGCTCTTGATCATTCTGCAGGAGGCTCTTTACAGCTCATGAAAACCACAGAGGAAGCTCGAAACCTCATTGATATGGTGGCCAACAACCAATATTTCTTTGCTCATCAAAGACAACGCCAACCATCACAAAGAAGAGGAGTAATGGAGTTGGAAGGAGTTGATTCAATTCTAGCTCAGAACAAGATGATGCAGCAGCAGATTCAACAACAATTTGAGCAAATGGCTAAGAGAATTGATGGCTTGCAAGTGGCAGCAGTGAGCACCACAAGCCAACCTCCAACTACTTGGGTGCAAAGTGCAGAAACTCAAGAAGAGCAACAACAAGAGCAAGTCCAATACATGCACAACCAAAATCCTGGAACAAATGAAGTTTATGGGGATACTTACAATCCATCTTGGAAGAACCATCCCAACCTCAGATGGGGAGACAACCATAATCAAAACCAACAACCATGGCAAAGAAACACAGGCCAGAACAATTGGAAAAATACAAACCATAACCCCCAGCCAAACACTAACCAAAACTCATACAGAAAACCACAAAACAACTACCCAAATTCTAACCAATACCCACTCAATAACCACCCAACTAACCAAAACACTTATCTTCATCCATCAACACCCCAAAATCAACCCATCTCACAAGATTCACAGAGAATCACCAATCTAGAGCTGCTCATGGAGAAACTAATGAAGAGCCAAGAATTGACAACCAAGAATCAAGAAGCCTCCATGAAGAACCTAGAGAGGCAGATTGGACAAATCTCTAAGAAGATCTCTGTTGAAAAACCATCAAGTTCACTACCTAGTGACACCATTCCCAACCCAAAGGAAGAATGCAAGGTGGTGCAACTAAGAAGTGGAAGAGTGTTAACAGATGGTAGCCAAGGAGCAACAAAGAAGCTTATGGAGAATGACACTGAGCCAACAAAGAATGATGAAGCCATCAACAAAGACACAATAAGCAAGAGTGCTCCAGAACAACTCACAGAGGAAGACAACAAGCCACAGAATTTGAAGAAAGGAAAGAAAATCATGGAAGAACCAATTCCAAAACAGCATCAAGTGGAGAAGAGCTCAACACCACCACTACCTTATTCACAGAGATTTCACAAGGAAACAAAGGACCAGCACTTCCACAAATTTCTTGAGACTTTCAAGAAGTTGGAAATCAACATACCTTTGGCAGAGGCTTTGGAGCAAATGCCCCTGTATGCCAAGTTCTTAAAAGAGCTCATTAACAAGAAAAGAGATTGGAATGAGAAGGAAACGGTGATGCTTAGTGAGGAATGTAGTGCCGTGCTCCAAAAGGGAATCCCACCAAAACTCAAGGATCCAGGGAGTTTTGTAGTGTCATGCACTATAGGCAAACTATCCTTGGATAAAGCTCTTTGTGATCTAGGAGCTAGTATCAACTTAATGCCTTTGTCCATGATGAAGAAGTTGGCCATAGAAGAACTCAAACCCACCAAGATGTCATTAGTCATGGCAGACAGATCAATCAAGATACCAAATGGAATTGTGGAAAATTTGCTAGTAAAGGTTGGAGAGTTTATCTTCCCTGCAGATTTTGTAATCCTAGATACCGATGAGGAAGGCAACAATTCAATCATCTTGGGCAGACCATTTCTAGCAACTGCAAGAGCCATTATTGATGTGGAAAAAGGAGAAATGATTTTCAGAGTACACAATGAGCAAATGATCATCAATGTTTTTAAGTCAATGCAACACCCCCCAGAGAAGGAAGATCATTTGAGGGTGGACATGATAGAGAACCTGGTGGAAGAAATACTAGACATTGATCAGCATGAGCAAGAAGGAGATAATCAAGAAACAATAGAGAAACATGTGGCTGAGGCTTTCATAAACAAAGAAGTGGAACCAAGCAAGAAAGAAGAGGTGCAAAAGCAAGAACTGAAGCCGTTACCTTCTCATCTCAAATATGCATTTCTTGGGACTTCAGAAAGCCTCCCGGTGATCATCAATTCATCCTTGACAAAGAAAGAAGAAGGAGAACTTCTTGATGTTCTCAGAGCCCACAAGGATGCCTTGGGGTGGACCATTGATGACTTGAAAGGCATCAGCCCTACAGTATGCATGCATAAGATTCTTTTGGAGGACAATTCCAAAGCAGTAATTCAACCTCAAAGAAGACTAAACCCTGCAATGAAGGAAGTTGTCTAGAAGGAAGTGATGAAGTTATGGAATGCAGGAATCATATATCCTATTTCCGATAGCTCATGGATAAGCCCAGTCCAAGTGGTACCAAAGAAAGGAGGGATGACAGTCATTACTAATGAGAAAAATGAACTCATTCCCACCAGAACGGTGACAGGGTGGAGGATGTGCATTGACTATAGAAGGTTGAATGATGCCACACGCAAGGATCACTTCCCACTTCCTTTCATTGATCAAATGCTTGAAAGGTTGGCTGGCCATGCTTATTATTGCTTCTTGGATGGCTATTCTGGGTATAATCAGATAGTGGTGGATCCAAAAGACCAAGAAAAGACTTCATTCACATGCCCAGTTGGAGTTTTTGCCTATAGAAGAATGCCATTCGGATTATGCAATGCCCCAGCCACTTTTCAAAGGTGTATGCTTTCCATTTTCTCAGATATGGTTGAAAAATTTTTAGAGGTTTTCATGGATGACTTCTCTGTTTTTGGTGATAATTTCAATACTTACTTAAACCATCTAACTCTTGTTTTGAAACGATGCCAAGAAACTAATTTGGTTTTGAATTGGGAGAAGTGCCATTTCATGGTACCTGAGGGGATTGTTCTTGGTCATAAAGTTTCAAGAAGAGGAATAGAGGTTGACAAGGCAAAAGTGGAAATAATAGAAAAACTCCCTCCACCAACTAATGTGAAATCTGTTAGAAGTTTCTTGGGGCATGCAGGATTTTATAGAAGGTTCATCAAAGATTTTTCTAAAATAGCCAAACCTTTGAGTAACCTTTTGATGATTGATCAACCTTTTGTTTTTGATAAGAATTGCCAGCATGCTTTTGAAACTTTAAAACATAAACTCACAACAGCACCAATTATCACACCCCCGGATTGGAACTTACCATTTGAACTCATGTGTGATGCAAGTGAAATTGCAATTGGTGCTGTACTTGGACAGAAGAAGGGAAACTTGCATCATGTTATATATTATGCAAGCAAAGTGTTGAATGAAGCTCAAAAAATTACACCACAACAGAGAAGGAATTGTTAGCTGTAGTCTATGCATTTGATAAGTTTAGATCATACTTGATAGGATCTAAAATTGTGGTTTATACTGATCATGCTGCTCTCAAGTATTTGATGTCAAAGCAGGATGCTAAACCAAGACTTATCAGATGGATTCTACTCTTACAAGAATTTGACATTGAGGTCAGGGACAGGAAAGGCACTGAGAATCTAGTTGCTGATCATTTGTCAAGGCTGCCACCAGAAACAATTCAAACGGCCTCATCACCTGTGAATGAAAGCTTCCCAGATGAACATCTCATGCAAATCCAACAAACACCATGGTTCGCTGATATAGCAAACTACAAAGTAGGGAGAAAGATACCACAAGAATTCACTAAGCAACAAGTGAGAAAACTAATCAATGAAGCAAGAAAGTTCTTGTGGGATGAACCCTATCTGTTCAGAAGGTGCTCTGATGGAATAATCAGGAGATGTATTCCTGAAAGTGAAACAAAAGATATATTATGGCATTGCCATGGCTCAGCTTATGGTGGACACTTTGGTCCAGAAAGAACAGCAGCAAAGATTCTACAAAGTGGTTTCTATTGGCCAACCATCTTCAAAGATGCCAGGGAATTTGTCCATCAATGTAATGAATGCCAAAGAGCAGGAGGACTAACAAAAAGGAATGAGATGCCACAGAACTTCATTTTGGAAGTAGAATTGTTTGATCTATGGGGCATTGATTTCATGGGACCCTTTCCCCCTTCTTATTCATTCAGATATATCTTGGTAGCAGTAGAGTATGTTTCAAAATGGGTGGAAGCCATAGCCACAACTACCTGTGATGCACAAGTTGTTCTTCAATTCTTGAAGAAGCACATCTTTACTAGATATGGAGTACCCAAGGGTCTCATCAGCGATGGTGGTGGCCATTTTTGTAATAGACAAATGGAAAAACTTCTCCACAAATATGGAGTTGTTCACAAGGTAGCCACACCATATCATCCCCAAACTAATGGTCAAGCAGAATTAGCAAACAGGGAACTAAAGAAGATTCTAGAAAAAACAGTTGGTAGCACAAGAAAGGATTGGGCTAGGAAGTTGGAAGATGCACTTTGGGCATACAGAACAGCTTTTAAAACTCCTATTGGGAAGTCTCCATTCCAACTACTATATGGCAAATCTTGTCACCTCCCTGTAGAGCTTGAGCACAAAGCCTTTTGGGCCACTAAACTTCTAAATTTGGATTCTGAAGCAGCAGGAGAGAAAAGATTGTTGCAGCTGAATGAGCTAGATGAGTTTAGGCTAGAAGCCTATGAAAATACCAAGATATACAAGGAGAAAGCTAAGAGATGGCATGACAGGAAGATTTTGAAGAAAGAGTTCAAACCAGGACAACAAGTACTCTTGTATAATTCACGGCTCAAGATATTCCCTGGCAAGCTTAAGTCTAAATGGACTGGTCCATACTTGGTGACTAAGGTTTTTCCTTATGGGAGTATTGAGTTGCTAGATGAAGCAACAAAGAGTCAATTTACAACAAATGGTCATAGAGCAAAGCTGTACCTAGGTGGGCAATGGAACAAAGAAAAGGAGGTCCAGAACCTGAATCCCTCTTGAAGCAAAAATGAAGATGTCAAGCTAATGACAATAAAAGAGCGCTTGTTGGGAGGCAACCCAACCTGAGGTAGTTTCTTTTCATAGCTTTTCAATAAAAATGTTGAGTAATTGTTGTGCATTGCAAGGAGCTAAGTTTGGTGTTGCACACCAAAACAATTTGAGGGAGAATGAAAACTTCTAAGTTTGGTGTTCCACCAAAAATATCATTTAATACATTCTCACCTCTTGCATGATTCTAACTCCAAGCAATCAACCACATTATTCAACTGTTAAATTGTTTTCTAGCTTTAATTCCATTAACCTTTAGCAAGGATACATGGTTTCAAATATGGTTAACTTGGTACATCTGAGACAGTGGCAAAAAAAAATTAAGTTTGGTGTTCACACACCAAAACAAATCCTGAAATCACACTCAGTTCATACAAACTAACCATATAATTAAGGGCTTGAGGAGCAAGCAACTTTAAGGATTATGCAGGACATGAATCAACAATTGAAGACACTATGCAACTCAAAGGGAACACAACAGAAGGAGAAAAATCAAAAGGGCTGCAACTTCAAAGGTTGTATCTAAACTTAATTCTTGCTGCTGTGTGATGTTTTGAATTTGGAAACCATTGTATGTCTTGCTAAAATGTTTATCTAGCTGCAAGTGAAATTGTTTGTTACAAATGCCAAGTCTGCATAATGCTTGTATCCATCACTTAGCTTTAAATATTGCTTTGTTTCCCATATGCTTAAATAAAATAGTTTGGTTTGAATTGAAAAGTAAAATATCCAATGTTGCATAAGTATGAATAGAAGTTGGTGGTGGCATATGTGTTTGATTAAATGCATGACTCATGAAATAAGTGTTGCATAATATCATTCTCATTCAACTGTGAGTTAGCTTGCTGTTACAAAGACTTTTATCAAGAATGAAACAACCCTTGGTAACAAAAACAGAAAGAAAAAGGAAGGAAAAAGCCAAAATGGCAAGAAAAACAAAGAATAAAGGTTGGACACCAATGGCTTGAACCTTAGGACAAATGCCTGTGGTGTTCTTGTACTGAGATCTGCTTGGATGAGTAAATTCTAAGGGGTATTTTGAAACCCGGTCACTTAGATCAACTGATTTGGGATGGCCAATTGAAAATCCACAATAAAGAGCAACTTAGATACAAAGCACTTAGTGATCCAAAGAGATGCTGGGCATCAATGATCCTAGGAAGAATTAGTGAGCCAAGTGTTTGTGGTGGAAAGATGTTGAGCAAAAGAAAAAAAAAATAAAGCCAAAGGCTATGCTGCAGCATTTGACACCCAACCTCTAAAAGAATAATAAGCTTGTTAAAGCATTATAAGCCAAGAAGAGTTAGCAAGGGAGTAATCAAAAGGTGAGTCTTATAACAGCAAGTTTAGCAAACCTTTGATGCAAAATGTGTATTATGCAGCAGCAACAATAAATGAGTTGTCATTGTCTGCATAAATGCCCCATAGATCAAGTTCTGCTATCTGCATAATAAGGATATGCATTCTTTTCTTATTCATTTCATTTACTCTTAGTTTTGATGCTTGCTTGGGGACAAGCAAGGTTTAAGTTTGGTGTTGTGATGACAAGTCATCATATACCCATTTTTCAAGCTAATTTCACTTGTTTTGTTAGCATTTATGCACTTTCTTGCATCATAAGTAAGTGATTTGGAGTGAAAATGCATAACTTCTCTAAATCAAGCAACCACTATGAAATTAATGTTAAATCATGAGGTTTAAGCTAATTTTAATTGCATTTTAATTGATTTATAAGCCTCTTGAATTTAGTGATACTTTGAGTGGTTGTTTTGGTTTATTGTAGGTGAAGAAAAGAAAAGAAAATGAAAAGCGTGGCCTAAGAAGCGTAACACAAGAAAAGGAAAGCGTGGCCAAAGAAGAGAGAAGCGTGCCGCATTGCAATGGGGGAAGCAACATTGCCCTCCACAAGAGCAGACTGCCATCTAGGAGGGCAACATAGAGAACCAAACAAGAATAGGCAACTCTGCCCTGCCCACTCCAAGGGCAGAGCACAAAATGGTGCCTTGGGACCAAGAGAAAGCAAACTCTGCCCTGCCCTTGTAGAGGGCAGAATCGGGCACTTCAAGGAAAGAAAACAAGAAAAAAAGGTCACCCATGCATGCTACAAGGTTCGAACAAGGAACCATGAGGAAGCCAAGGACTAAGGGTGATTGCCGTGCCAAGAAGCCAAGAAAGAAATGTAGCGTGTTTGCCTCCTCCCAGTTTCGAACACGGGCCATGAAGGAAAGGACCTTGCCCTGCCCTTGGCGCGGGCAGGGCAGCATTTGGACTTGCGCACCACACACAAAATTCTGGCGCACCAACTTTGAAAACTGGCGCACCAAACTCTCGTCCTGGCAGCATCTGGCGCGCAACGCTCCTCTTCTGGCGCACCAAAGCTTTCCTGCCCTGCCCTTGGCACGGGCAGGGCAGCGTCCCACGCACCAACGCGCATCCTGGCGCACCAAACTCGCGCCAGACTCGCACCAACTCGCACCATGGCCGCACCAATTGCTAGCACCAAGCATCAATTTTCTGCCCTGTCCTCCATAAGGGCAGGGCAGCCTCCTGGGAGTGATTTTTTTGGGCCAAAATTCAAATAAAAAATTCATTTGAATTCATTTCTTCACGAATTCAAAAGCCCATCCAAATCCCATTATCCAAGAATAGAAAGTGTATAAATAGGAGTTAGTTTGATGTAATTAGGACCTTTTACTTTGATCTTTGAATTTTTACTTTTATTTTGAGAGCTTTTGAATACTTTCTTGAGAGACTTGTCCGAGAACTAAGAGGATCAAGGGAGAATTGACTGATCTCCTTCCTCATTTCCCTTGGGCAATTCTACTCTCTTGTTTTTGAGTTTTGGGTGTGTGAAATTGGGGAAATTCTGTCCCAATTCCCATTCAAACTCTTTGCACTTTGTTTTCTGCATAATTCAATTCCAATTCTGTTCTTCTATTACTTCTTCTTTAAATTTTCTGTCAATTGCTTAGATAATTCAGATCTGGGAAGGAAATTGGGTTTTAGGCTCTGCTACCTAAGCCCTTGGGATCCTGAGATCACAATTCACTCTTGGTTCTTCTGTGAACCTTTACTGCATTTTATTTTCTTTCTGTTTGAATGCTATTTGCTTCTGATTTAAATTCTGCTCAATCAATTGCTGCAATTTACTTCTTCTTTGTTTAGATCTTGCAATCCCATTCCTCAATTCCCTTTTATATTCAAGCCATTTATCTTTCTTGCCATTTAAGTTACTGCAATTTAAGTTTCTTGCACTTTAAGTTTCAGTCATTTACTTTCTTGCTCTTTAAGATTCTGCAAATTTACAATTCCGTTCGTCAATTTACTGCACTTTTCCCTTCCCCCTTTACATTTACTGTCATTTATTTCCTGTTAAACACAAATCACTCAATCAAAACTTGATTCGCTTGACTAAATCAACCACTAAACTAAAATTGCTCAATCCTTCAATCCCTGTGGGATCGACCTCACTCATGTGAGTTATTATTACTTGATGCGACCCGGTACACTTGCCGGTTGGATATGTGTGTTGGAAATTCATTTTTCCACAAAAACACCATCAATGATTAGCCATGCGGGAAACCATAGAGGACCATTTTCACTGAGAGGATGGATGGTAGCCATTGACAACGGCGATCCACCTACATACAGCTTGCCATGGAAGGAGCCTTGCGTGCGTGAAAAAGACAACAGTAGGAAAGCAGAGATTCAGAAGATAGAACATCTCCAAAATCTCAACCTATTCTCCATTACTGCATAACAAGTATTATTCACTTCATGTTCTTTTACATTTTACAAACAAAACTCTCCTTATTATTAATCTCCTGACTAAGGTTTACAAGATAACCATAGATTGCTTCAAGCCGACAATCTCTGTGGGATCGACCCTTACTCACGTAAGGTATTACTTGGACGACCCAGTGCACTTGCTGGTTAGTGGCACCGAAGTTGTGAAAAGTGTGAATCACAATTCTGTGCACCAGAAGACATGCACCAAAAGCTCGAAGCTGATCTCAAAACTAAAATAACTCGATCTAGTCACGAGTATAATTCCCGCAAAGATCAAGACCCATTCACCAAAGAGATCATGAAGGCCAAAATCCCAAAAAACTTCAAACCTCCCGGTATGACTTTATATGATGGCACATCAGATCCCGGCCATCATCTCAGCAATTTTCGAAGCAGAATGTATCTCACCGACGCCTCAGACGCCACTCGGTGCAAAGCTTTCCCGACCACCTTAGCAAAAGCAACAATTAAATGGTTTGACAATCTGCCCCCCAGGTCCATCTCAAGCTTTGACGACTTAGCCAAAAAGTTTCTAGCCAGATTTTCCATCCAGAAGGACAAACTAAACACGCCCCAAGTCTACTAGGGATCAAGCAAGGAGATCGGGAAAGTCTTCGTAGCTACATGGAAAGATTCAACAAAGCATGTCTGGACATTCAGAGTCTGCCAACCGAAGCAGCCATTATGGGTCTCATCAATGGCCTACGAGAGGGACCTTTTAGTCAATCCATATCAAAGAAACATCCCACATCTCTGAATGAAGTACAAGAACGAGCAGAAAAATACATCAACATGGAGAAAAACTCTCGACTAGGAGAAACCCCAAAATCCGGATTCTCCAACTCCTCCCGAGATAAAGACAAAAATTCCAAGAAAAAAAGATGATCCGCATGGAGAGAAGATTAAGAAATTCCATAATTACACCCTTCTCCGAGTGTCTGTTGTGGAAGTTTACAGAGAAGTATGCCACACGGAGAAGATTCCACCACCCCGTCCACTCAAAAGAAAAAAGGGAGGAGGAAACTGGACAAAATATTGTGAATACCATTAAATCTATGCACATCCCACCAACGAGTGCTTCGACTTAAAAAATGTCATAGAGAAATTGGTAAGGGAGGGGAGACTAGATCGGTACCTAGCCAGTAAGACAGATGAGCCCAGAAAAAGAAGAAGAAACGAAGAGGTTGGCCGCTCAGAACGACCACCTCGTACCCCGGAGAGGCATGTTCACATGATACATGGGGATTCGCGGGAGGAGGAATCTCCAAATCATCTTGCAAAAGACACCTCAAAGAAGTGTACCACGTTGGAGGAGAAGAGGTACCCGACCTCCCAGCTATCACCTTTACTAAAGAGGACGCAGCTGGCGTCATCATAGGACATGACGATCCTATGGTCATTGAAGAGAAGATTTTTGCTAGGTCTAGAATTCAGAATAAATTCCCGTTGCAAGTATAGCTTCTAAACCAACAAAAGTCCTTTCTTACAAAAGTTTTGGTTGTCACAAGTAACAAACCCCTTTAAAATTGATAACCGAGTATTTAAACCTCGGGTCGTCTTCTCAAGGAATTGCAGGGAAGTGTTCTTATTATTAGTTATGAGTCTTGTAAATTGGGGTTTTGAAAGTAAGAAAGAAGTATGTTAAATGACAAGTAAAATAAATAAATAACTATAAAATAAACTCTTGGCAAGATATGAGAAATTAGAAGTCCTATCCTAGTTATCCTTATCAATTGTGATGAGAATTGGATTTTTCTCCCACTTTGTTAACCTCTAACTAAGAAGGTAAGTTAAGTGATGAATTAATTTTGATTCCTCAGGTCCTAGTCTTTCCTTGGGAAAGGCTAGAGTTATTGGAACTCGAATTAATTCTTGAAGAATTCCAATTTTCAGTCAACAATGAGTTTGATAACTCAAGAGTTACCAATTAGTCAACCAAAGCCAAGAATGTAGAAAGCTAAATTAAAATCATATATCTGAAAACATCTCAATAATGTGTATTAAATAAGAAAATCAATCCTAACATGAAAAGTTCATAAGCCGATTGGGTAACACAAATCATATACAAATGAAAGCATCAGAGTAAATGAAAGTAAAAGAGAAACATAAATTATTGAACCTGGTATGAAGAAACAGTCCTAATCCTAATAGAAATCCTAATCCTAAATCTTAAGAGAGAGGAGAGAACCTCTCTCTCTAAAAGCTACATCTAAAATTATGAATTATGAGCTGATGTCAATTGATGATTGGATTCTCCCACTTTATAGCCTCTAATCTATGCTTTCTGGGCCGCAAACTGGGTCGAAAACAGCCCAGAAATTGCTGGAGAATAAATCTGCTACGCTGATTTTCTTCACTACGACACATCCGCGTGGAGCACGCGTTCGCGTCGCCTATCTGTACGGCCACTATGGCAAATTATATATCAAATTGAAGCCCCGAACGTTGGCTTCCCAACGCAAGTGGAACCGCATTATTTGGACCTCTGTAGCTCAAGTTATGACCGTTTGAGTGCGAAGAGGTCAGGCTGACAGCTTTGGCAATTCCTTCAGTTTCTTGTATTCCTTCCACTTTTGCATTCTTCCTTTCCGTCCTCTAAATCATTCCTGCCCTGTAGCCTTTGAAATTACTTAATACACATATCAAGGCATCGAATGGTAAAAAGAGAGGATTAAATAAAAGAAAATAAAAGCCAAAGAAGCATGTTTTCAATCATGGCACAAAATCATGAAGGAAAATGTAAAACATGCAAATCATATGAATAAGTGAGTAAAGAGTTGATAAAAACCATTCAATTGAGTATAAGATAAACCATAAAATAGTGGTTTATCAGTCATCAATATCATGTTGCCCAATGTCAATCTACACCAAACAATGGTGGACCAAGGAAGCTCGGTCGACATTTTATTTAAGACAGCCTTCGACAAGATCGGCCTAGAAGAAAAAGAGCTCAGAGCATACCCGGACAGCTTATTTGGACTTGGAGACACCCCAATCCAACCACTCGGTTACATCTCGCTACGCACAACCTTTGGAAAAGGGAACCGGTCTAGGACCCTCAACACAAACTACATCATGGTCGACGTGAACTCAGCCTACAATGCCTTAATAGGTCGGACAACTCTAAACCAGCTCGGAGCAGTAGTCTCAACTCCACACCTATGCATGAAGTTTCCAACTGCAGAAGGGATTGCTACGGTAAAAGGATACCAGAAGACGGCCCGCCGCTGTTACAATGAAAGTCTAAACATCAGAGGCAAAGGAGAAGAAATTCACACCATCGAACTCGGAGGAGTTCGAGGCCGAGAAGAATTTCATCCAAAACCGGAAGGCGAGATAGAAAAAGTCCAGATTGGAGATGTCCCGGACAAAACAACCAACGTTGGCGCAATCCTTAAAGAAGATATAAAAAAGTCCCTCGTACAGTTCTTAAAGGATAACGTTGATCGCTTTGCATGGAAAGCCGCAGACATGCCGGGCATAGACCCCAAGCTAATGTGCCACAAACTGGCAGTATATCCAAGGTCTCGGCCAGTACAGCAAAGGCGTAGAAAGCTCGGACCAGAAAGATCCCAAGCTGTCAAGGAACAGGTACAATCCCTACTGGAAGCAGGGTTCATCAGAGAGGTCAAATATCCATTATGGCTAGCCAACATTGTCTTAGTGAAAAATCAAATGGGAAGTGGCGGATGTGCACTGACTACACTGGTCTCAACAAAACTTGCCCAAAAGATCCCTATCCGCTCCCAAGCATCGATACTCTGGTGGACGCCTCCTCCGGTTACAAGTACCTTTCATTTATGGACGCTTATTCAGGATACAATCAAATCCCAATGTATCCGCCTGATCAAGAAAAAACTTCATTTTTAACTCCCAAAGCAAACTACTGTTACATCGTCATGCCCTTCGAACTCAAAAACGCAGGAGCTACCTACAAAAGGTTAATGAACAAAGTCTTCGCAGAGCACACTGGAAAACTAATGGAGGTATATGTAGATGACATGTTAGTAAAAACACAAAGCGAGGAGTCGCTACTGTCTGACCTCGCCCAAGTATTCAATACCATAAGAAAACATGGCATGCGACTTAATCCTACAAAGTGCACCTTTCCAGTAGAGGCTGGCAAGTTCTTGGGTTTTATGCTCACACAAAGAGGAATCGAGGCAAACCCAAACAAATGCCAAGCTATACTTGACATGAAGAATCTGACGTGTGTTAAAGAGGTACAACAACTCAATGGAAGATTGGCAGCTTTGTCCAGATTCCTAGCTGGATCAGCAATAAGATCCCTCCCCTTCTATGCCACCCTACGGAAGGGAAAGAGGTTTGAATGGACGGCGGAGTGTGAGCAAGCCTTTCAGGATTTCAAAAGATTCCTAGGACAACCACCTATTCTAACCTGATCACGGTAAGGAGAACCGCTCGTATTATACCTCGCGGTAGGAAATCGGGCAACAGCTTCGGCATTAATCCGAGAAGATGACAATGGACAACATCCTATATACTTCATCAGCAAAGCACTACAAGGGTCTGAACTGAACTATCAAAAAATAGAAAAATTCGCCTATACTATCATACTAACATCCCGACGACTTTGCCCATATTTCCAAGCCCACACCCTCAAGGTTCGGACCAACCAGTCCATAAAAGGCATTTTGTAGAAAACAGACTTAGCAGGAAGAATCTTACAATGGGCAGTCGAGTTGTCCAAATTCGACCTTCAGTATGAAGTTCGGACAGCCATCAAATCACAGTATCTGGCCGACTTCATTGCAAAGTTTACGGACTCCCCAGAAATCCCTACAAAATGGAATCTCTATGTAGATGGTTCCTCAAACAAAACCGAAAGTGGCACAGGCGTGATAATAGAGAGCGATCAGGGAATGCAAATTGAACTTTCACTCAAATTCGGGTTCCCTGCTTCAAATAACCAAGTTGTATATGAGGCACTACTAGCTAGTTTGAAGCTGGCTAAGGAGGTTGGAGCTCAAAAGCTTGTCATCTTCAGCGACTCACAGGTAATCACCTCACAAATAGTAGGGAGATATCAAGCCAAGGAACCTACTATGAAAAAGTACTTGGATAAAACCAAGGAATAGATCAGACAACTCGGAGAATATGAGGTCTGCCATATACCCCGAGAACAGAATGCTCGAGCTGATGCACTCTCAAAACTAGCCAGCACCAAACCAGGGGGCAACAACAGAAGCCTCATCCAAGAAATGCTGCAGAGCCCATCAATCTTGGAAGAAGAAAAGGTCCTAACCATAATAGGGCAAGACCAAGGATGGATGACTCCCATAATCAGTTACCTCAAAACAGAAACACTCCCTACAGATAAGAAGGAGGCAAAAAGGTTAAAACAGGAGGCACAATACTACACAATCATAAACAATACTCTATACAAGAGAGGGATTTCAACATCACTGTTAAAATGTGTGCCGACTTCCAATACAAAGGAAGTTTTAGAAGAAGTACACAGTGGCATCTGTGGCAACCATCTCGGAGCACAGGCTCTTACCAAAAAGGTACTCCGGGCCAAATTCTATTGGCCAACTCTACAAAAAGAAGCGACAGAATTCGTGAAGACATGTTCACCATGTCAGAAACATGCCAACTTTCATATTGACCCACCAGAAGAGCTTATCAGCGTAACCTCACCCTGGCCATTCCCAAAATGGGGATTCGACCTTCTCAGTCCTTTCCCTCAAGGATCCAGACAAGTCAAATTCCTTATCGTGGGGGTAAACTATTTCACAAAATGGATTGAGGCGGAACCCCTAGCTAATGCCACTGCTCAAAGAAGTCGAAAATTCCTATATAGAAACATTGTCACAAGGTTTGGGGTTTTATACTCCATCACCACAGATAATGGCACTCAATTTACAGATGCAGGGTTCAGAAAATTAGTGGCCGATCTAAACATAAAACACCAATTCACATCCGTAGAACACCCTCAGGCCAATGGACAAGCAGAAGTTGCTAACAAAGTCATATTAGCCGAGTTAAAACGGAGATTACAGGATGCAAAGGGAGCCTGGGTTGAAGAGCTCCCGCAAGTCCTATGGGCATATCGGACAACTCCACACTCCACCACAAAAGAATCACCATTCCGGTTAGCTTACGGAATGAAGGCAATGATCCCAGTGGAGGTCGAAGATGGATCACCCAGAGTGATCCACTACAGTGAAGAGGCCAACTCCCAACTTCAATGGGAAGAACTCGACCTACTTCCAGAAATCCGAGAAAGAGCTCAGATCAGGGAAGAGGTAGTAAAATGTCGAAGGCTTCAAGATACAATCAAAAGGTAGTGCCACGAGGTTTTGCCGAGAATTACCTTGTCCTAATCTGAAATGACATCGGAACAACTCGACCTGGAGAAGGAAAGCTGGCAGCAAACTGGAAGGGACCCTACTGAGTCATAGAAGTACTCGAAAGAGGCTACTACAAGCTATCCGAACTCGAAGGACGAGAGCTCCCAAGGTCATGGCACGCTTGCAACTTAAGAAGGTACTACAGTTAGGAGGTGGTAAAGGATCTTAGGATGAGGTGCACTCTTTTTCCTTAAAAAAGGTTTTTTAATGAGGCACCAAGCCAAGATCCATGAATACCTAACTTAGAGGGGTAAAACTCCCACATGTATATATTTGGATATTTTCTTTTTGAATAAAATTTTTTCAGATTTTCTACAAATCCTTTATCAAGACGCATTAATCTGAAACGCAAAAATTCATCGCTCGATTATAGAGCTACAGATCGGCAAAAGTGAAAACTGAATTCACTGCCCGATCACGATGAAAACCAACAAAGATGAAAACTGAATTCATCAAAGGTCAACCGAGCAAAGATCAAACCTAATTTTTACAAAATCGGCAAAGATGAAAAGCGACAAAACAGATTAAATGCAAGAAGTTATCGAAAGTGACCCATAGGAAAGGACCTGACGAGGTCTTAATAAAAAATGGGTTGCTAAAAAATAACTTAAAAGACGGACTGACATGAAGAAATCGGACCATTCAACCACAAAATCAAAGTTATAAAAAGTAAATCCCTGGAAAGAGGCCTGGCCAGCCCTAAAAAATAGGATTACTAGAAATAACTTAGAAGGGACCAATGTAAGGAAGTCAGTCTCCCACAAACAAAATTATAAAAAGTAATCCATAAAAGAGACCTGACAAAGGTCTAAATGAAATGGATTACTAGAAATAACTTAGAAGGGACCGATGTAAGGGAGATCTCCTACAAACAAAGTTATAAAAAGTAATCCATAAAAGAGACCTGATAAAGGTCCAAATGAAATGGATTACTAGAAATAACGTAGAAGGGACTGATGTAAGGAAGTCGGTCTCCCACAAACAAAGTTATAAAAAGTGATCCATAAAAGAGACCTGACAAAGGTACAAATGAAATGGATTACTAGAAATAACTTAGAAGGGACCAATGTAAGGAAGTCGGTCTCCCACAAACAAAGTTATGAAAAGTAATCCATAAAAGAGACCTGACAAAAGTCCAAATGAAATGGATCACTAAAAATAACTTAGAAGGGACCGACATGACAAAGTCGGACCGACCAAAATGCCAAAAGTTATACAAAAGTAAATCCATAGAAAAAAGACCTGATAAAGGCCTAAACAAAACGGATTACTAGAAATAACTTCAGGCCAAGATGAAGAGGTCGGCCGACAGAGGGCATCTGAGTTGGACCCAGAAATCCACGACCTCAAAAGAATCAAGCTACAAGTATGAAAGTACGAAGGCAATCAAAAGAGGTCGGACAACAAGGTCCCAACACTCCCAAGAACCCGGAAGGTGTCAGATATGCGCACGACAAGCATACTACGAAAGAAATAAGTTATAATAATAACAAGACTCAAGAGGCCAACTAAAGTCGACCCCAAAAGTCTGAAAAAAGACTTTGTTTTTTCCAAAATAAAGTTGCTAACAGAAAAACAGCTATAAGTATCCAGCAGACAAAATCAACAAAATAAAAAGAGTTTAAGGCCCACAGACCGAACTATACACAGCAAGACTCATAAACAAAAGCAACAACGGATTCAAAGATTCTCCAGTGGTGGCATCTCGAGGTGAAGGAGGACGAGTCTGAAGAGGGACTGCATCAACAGTCCCATCTAGACGGTTCAGGATCTGAACATCAGGATCTGACTCGGGATGACCAACCTCAGCTGCAGGAGTTGGAGAAAATGGCACGATAGAGACTTTGGCAGCAGGAACAGGAGGAGGGTCGACTTCATCATCATCAGGGTCATCTAGAACAATCTTACCATCTTTTACGATGTTGTCCAAGCTGAAAAGAGTAAGGTCAAGATCGGGCGCAAGAACTCGAACTTGGTCCCTTAGATTCTCATAAGCAGCACGCCCACAAGATGACCCTGGAGCTCGGCATAATCAGCTCGGGCAGACTCCAAATCTTCCCTAAGACCCATCATCTCCCTGTAAGTCGTAACATAGCTATCCTTATGCTTCAAAGCCATATCTTCAGATAACTTGGCAGAAGCTGCCAAGGTGGTGCATGAAATTGTGATACACACTGGCGCCAACAACTTGGTATGCATAATTGTAATCTCAACTCTTTTTCACAACTTCACACAACTAACCAGCAAGTGCATTGGGTCGTCCAAGTAATAAACCATACGTGAGTAAGAGTCGATCCCACGGAGATTGTCGGCTTGAAGCAAGCTATGGTCACCTAGTAAATCTCAGTCAGGCGGATTCAAATGGGTTATGGAGTTTTCATAATTAAAAGATAAATAAACATAAAATAAAGATAGAGGTACTTATGTAATTCATTGGTGGGAATTTCAGATAAGCGTATGGAGATATTTCATCCCTCTTGAATCTCTGCTTTCCTACTGCCTTCATCCACTCCTTCATACTCCTTTCCATGGCAAGCTGTATGTTGGGCATCACCGTTGTCAATGGCTACTTCACGTCCTCTCAGTGAAAATGGTCCAAATGCGCTGTCACCGCACGGCTAATCATCTGTCGGTTCTCGATCATGTTGGAATAGAATCCAGTGATCCTTTTAAGTCTGTCACTACGCCCAACACTCGCGAGTTTGAAGCTCGTCACAGTCATCCCTTCCCAGATCCTGCTCAGAATACCACAGACAAGGTTTAGACTTTCCGGATCTCAGGAATGGCCGCCAATAATTCTAGCTTATACCACGGAGACTCTGATCTTTCGGAATGGAGGCTAAGAAATATACGCTCGATCTAAGGTAGAACGGAAGTAGTTGTCAGGCACGCACTCATAGGTTGAGAATAGTGATGAGTGTCACGGATCATCACATTCATCATGTTGAAGTGCAAGCGAATATCTTAGAATAGGAATAAGCATGAATTGAATAGAAAATAGTAGTACTTTGCATTAATACTCGAGGAACAACAGAGCTCCACACCTTAATCTATGGTGTGTAGAAACTCCACCGTTGAAAATACATAAGTGAAAATAGGGTAGGCATGGCCGAATGGCTAGCCTCCCAAAACGTGAACAATGGTCCAAGATTCCAAGATGAAAATACAATAGTAAAAGGTCCTATTTATAATGAAACTAGCTACTAGGGTTTACAGAAATAGGTAAATGATGCAGAAATCCACTTCCGGGCCCACTTGGTGTGTGCTTGGACTAAGCATTGAGCTTCACACGTGTAAAGGCTTCTCTTGGAGTTAAACGCCAGCTTTGGTGCCAGTTTGGGCGTTTAACTCCAACTTTTATGCTAGTTCTGGCGTTGACTCCAGAAAAGGGTAGAGAGCTGGCGTTTTGACGCCATTTTACATCGTCAAAACTCGCGCAAAGTATGGACTATTATATATTGCTGGAAAGCTCTTGATGTCTACTTTCCAAAGCAATTGAGAGCGCGCTATTTGGTGTTTTGTGGCTCGAGAAAATCCACTTCGAGTGTAGGAAGGTCAGAATCCAACAGCATCTGTAGTCCTTTGTCAGCCTCTGAATCAGATTTTTGCTCAGGTCTCTCAATTTTAGTCAGAAAATACCTGAAATCACAGAAAAATACACAAACTCATAGTAAAGTCCAGAATTGTAAATTTTTCTTAAAAAATAATAAAAATATACTAAAAACTAACTAAATCATACTAAAAAGTATATAAAAATAACGCCAAAAAGCGTATAAATTATCCGCTCATCACAAGGCAACAGCCCGAGTCTTCTCCCCCGCCAACTCTTTCTCCAACTTGGTTACTTTCACCTCGAGCTCCTTCTTCAAGCCCTTAATCCGATCAAATTCTGACTTGGCCTCCTCCATAAAGGCCTTTGTAGCCTGAATAGGAAGATCTTGAGCGGTCCGGTATAAAGATGCTCCCATGTGTGCCAGTTTAATGCCACTCCGAGTGATAAAATCTAAATGATGAAGAATGGATACATTATCAGTGGGCATGACCCCATAAGGAGCAATTTGTTGATCAACAAATCCGACAGCATCGAAGTCAGGAGCATCTAGACTAAAAGGCTCAACAGTCCGGGGTCTTTTCAGAGAAGGAGCGGTAGTAGGAGAAGAAGTTGCAGCAGAGGTCTAGGGAGGATTAACTAAATGGACCTGAGGTGTTGGGATCACCCTCCTCGGCCCAGTAGAACTCAAGATCTCTCTCTTAGGAGCAACTTGAGAAGATCCCTCCCCTGCAGCCTTGGCCAAAATATTCTGCGCAACAGTAGCCTTCCTCGCCTTTTTAAAGGATTTCATGGAATCATTGGTCTTGGCCATCTCTGAAAAAATAAATCAAAACACGTTACAAAATTGGAGGAAAAGAAGTAAAAACAAATAAAACATAACAAAAGAAGTCGGTCACTACCCAATTCGACTCGGACAAGAGAAGGGTCCCCCAAAAATCTCTTTGTGTCAAGGTGGTGAGGTTCCCCCCAAATATCCTCCAACACAATTACAAAGGCCTGCTCGACCTCATCAAGCATTTCCCATGAGTATCGAGACACTACAACATTTCTTTGCCAACACAAAGGGAAGGCATGTTCACCATTCGCCTCTAAGAAAAAAAGGTCGAGCTCCTTCAACAGCTCGAACCTTGAAAAAGTAGTTCTTAAAGTCCCTAAAGGACTCATCATACATGGAAAAAACTTTATGCCCTTGGGTAGACCTAAAAGAAACCCAAGAAGCTTTCTTTTTGGTAGTCCCAGGCTTGGTCAGAACAAAGAGATATAGAAAGAGAGTTTGCGAAGGTGTGACATCTAATTCTTGGCAGAGCAACTGAAAGATCTTAATAAAACCCCAAGAGTTCGGATGGAGCTGGGATGGAGCAATGTTACACAACCACAATAAGTCAGTCTCGAAAGAAGTAAAAGGGAAAATAATGTTCAGCTGGCTGAAAAAATAGTCATAGGCATAAAAGAAAGGACGATCCCCCTGAACCAAGGTCGGGAAACAAACCCTCTCATCAGAATCAGGTGCTACAAGCTCATAATCTTTCTCCTGGGCATGATTACTACAAATCCTATGATGTTTTCTCAGCTCTGCACAGAACTCAGCATCTACCACAGAGACACACATCAACACGAGGGAGTCCAGCCAGTTGGACATACCCTCAGGAACCTTGGAAGACGTCTCAACAATATTTTTGCGAGAAAACATGGCCAACTAGTCCTACAGAAAGAAAAAGAAAATATATTACTAATCAAAACAGCTTAGACAAACATAACTCAGAGCAATACAAATAGTAAAAGAAAAACCCCAAGACACACAACAAGGTCCCGGGGCATCCTTTGGAGGCAGGGACAAGAGTAAGGACTCAGGAAAAAGTCTACAAAGCTACACCCCAACAAAACTTTCAGCGAAGAAAGATAAATCTCCTTCCAAACAAGCAACGACACGAGAAAAAAATCAAAGCAAGCCACTAGAAAATCGTTATCTTCTACAAGTTTATTAACAAAGAAAACTACCAACTGAGCTATTCTGATCATCAAAGGAGCAATCTTTTTTAAAGAAACAAACATAACCCATAAACCCTCAAAATCAAAAGTACGATTAGAAAAGCAGCAACAACATGCGAAGCCCTAACAGTGACAAAATACCAAGGATATCCACCTAAGAGCATGCATAAAGTCAAAAGAAAACTAGAAAACATGCATCACAGTAACAACCAAGTATGGTAACACGAAAAGGTTCAAAGCTTTCCAATGAAAACTCAAGACTTTACCAAGAATAGAACAATGAAAACAAAGAAGAAAGAAGAACCAACCTGAAAGAGGAGGAGAGTATGGAAGAAGTTGAAGACGAAGAGATCGGGAATTGTCGTCCAAGCAATGGAAGCGCCAACAACCACCAAGGGCGTCACAGAGAGAAACACGAAAAATGCAAGTCCCAGGCAAGCCAAAACGTAAGAATAGAAAGAAAAGGGGGAAGTTACAGCAAGCAAGAAAATAGAGAAGAGAAAACCATTTTTTGTGAAAATTCAAAAAGTGGGAGGCAAAAGAAACGGAGCATTAAAAGAATTAATGGGTTATTAAACCCTCGTACATTCCCAAAGGAAAGGGACGCGCATTTTCAAAGGATGAAAGAAAAAGAAAAATGTTCTACATTCAGAGGAATCTCTACAAAAAGAAATTGACAATGCTCGAGCTTGACTTCTCCAGAAAAGGATCGAAATCCTAAAATTAAGGACTCAACCTCAAGAGGAAGACCGCACTCGAGCAGGGGCACTATTCATACCCTGGGTCGACCTGTTGGACCCGGGTTATTTGACAACAAGTCGATTGACCTCTTTAGGTCAGGACTATCCGACCTCTTCTTCAAGAGCTCGGCCAAATCATCAGGAAAGCCCAAAAAGGGCCCAAACAAAGGAACACGACCCAAATCCAAAGGCAGCCCAAGCCTATAGAAATAAGGGCGGTTCCCTTAAAGATAAGATAAGATAACTATCTTATCCCCAGAAAAGATCACTCTACAACATTATAAATACACTGGAGCACCCAGGTATAACTCATACTCTGATTCAACATAAAACCTGCTTAATACCCTTGCTAACTTAAGCATCGAAGTCCCTTGCAGGTACCACAACCCTCCGGTGACAAAGGATCAGCAGCATTGCCAGTCTAACAAGTCGGACGCGATAGCTCCGGCCGCCACACACAAGCCAGACCCGTCATCTCCGAGCAGTACAGAACATCTCGTCCGAGATCGACCTACAGTTTTAGGTAACCCTCGGAACAGATTCTCTTCTGTATTCCTTGGGAGAGTACTAGGAGGAGTTTCAGTAACTTTTTTACTCAGCTGACCCACTTGTGCCTTCAAATTTCTTATGGAGGACCTTGTTTCAGTCATAAAACTAAGAGTGGCCTTAGATAGATCAGAGACTATGTTTGCTAAGCCAGAGGGGCTCTGCTCAAAATTCTCTGTCTATTGCTGAGAAGATGATGGAAAAGGCTTGCTATTGCCAAACCTATTTCTCCCACCATTATTATTATTGAAGCCTTGTTAAGGCTTCTGTTCATCCTTCCATGAGAAATTTGGATGATTTCTCCATGAAGGATTATAGGTGTTTCCATAGGATTCTCCCATGTAATTCACCTCTTCCATCGCAGGATTCTCAAGGTCATAAGCTTCTCCTTCAGAGGAGGCTTCTTTAGTACTGGCGGATGCAGCTTGCAATCCAGTCAAATTCTGAGAAATCATATTGACTTGCTAAGTCAATATTATATTCTGAGCCAATATGGTATTCAGAGTATCAATCTCAAAAACTCCTTTCTTCTGAGTCATCCCATTACTCACAGGATTTTTTTCAGAAGTGTACATGAACTGATTATTTGCAACTACCTCAATGAGTTCCTGAGCTTCAGCGGGGGTTCTTTTCAGATGAAGAGATCCACCAGAAGAATGGTCCAATGACATCTTGGACAATTCAGACAGACCATCATAAAATATATCCAAGATGCTCCATTCTAAAAGCATGTCAGAAGGACACCTTCTAGTCAATTGCTTGTATCATTTTCAAGCTTCATAGAGGGATTCACCTTCTTTCTGTCTGAAGGTTTGGACGTCCACTCTAAGCTTGCTCAGCTTTTAGGGTGGAAAGAATTTGGCCAAGAAAGCAGTGACCAACTTATCCCAAGAGTTCAGGCTTTCTCAAGGTTATGAGTCCAACCATGTCCTAGCTCTGTCTCTTACAGCAAAAGAGAAAAGCATAAGTCTGTAGACCTCAGGATCAACCCCATTGGTCTTAATAGTATCACAGATCTACAAGAATTCAGCTAAGAACTGATGAGGATCTTCCGATGGAAGTCCATGAAACTTGCAATTCTGCTGCATTAGAGAAACTAATTGAGGCTTAAGCTCAAAGTTGTTTGCTCCAATGGCAAGAATTGAGATACTTCTTCCATAGAAGTTGGAAGTTGGTGCAGTATAGTCACCAAGCATCTTCCTTGCATCTCTGGCATTGTTGTTGGGTTCGGCTGCCATGTCTACTTCTTTTTCGAGATTTTCTGTAAGGTCCTCTCTGGAGTGTTGTGCTTTAGCTTCTCTTAGCTTCCTCTTCAGAGTCTTTTCAGGTTCAGGATCAGCTTCAACAAGAATGTCCTTATCCTTGTTCCTGCTCATATGAAAAAGAAGAGAACAAAGAGGGTGAGATCTAGAATCCTCTATGTCATAGTATAGAGATTCATTTATGTGAGTATAAGAATAGAAGAAGAGAAGAATGAGAAGAGAGAGGGGATTAGTAATTTTTAACAGAGAGAAGAGAGATGGGTTCAAATTATGAGTAGAAGAGAAGTGTTAGCAATAAAATAAATATAAGGAGATGAGAGAGAGAGTATTCAAATTTTAAAAAGAGGGGGAAGAAAAATATTTTTAAATTAAGTTAGTTTCAAAAATTTGAAAAAAAAAATAGGAGAAAATTAAAAACTAAAACAATTAGTTAATCAAAAAGATTTGAAGAAAATGGTTAGTGATTTTCGAAAATTAGAAGTGGAAAAGTAGTTAGGTGGTTTTGAAAAAGGTAAGAGATAGTAAACTTTAAAATTAAAACAGACAAGTCAAGTAGCTAATTGAAAAAGATTTGAAAATAAATTTTTGAAAAGATAAGAAGTTAGAAAAAGATTTTGAAGTCAAAATTTTAAAAGATATAATTGAAATTTATTTTGAAAAAGAAGTGAAAAATAATTTAAAAAGATTTTATTTTTAAAATTAAAATTGATGACTTGACTAACAAGAAACTAAAAGATATTATTCTAAAATTAAAAGATTGAACATTTCTTAACAAGAAAGTAACAAACTTGAAAATTTGAATCAAAACATTAATTGTTAGCAAGGATTTATGAGAATATGAGATAAGATTAAGAAAAAAGATTTTTGAAAAATTAGTTTGAAAATTTTCAAAATCATAAAAAGAAAAATGAAAAAGATAAGATAGAAAGATATGATTGATGAAAGATGATATGAAAAAGATAACATTTTAAAAATTAAAAGGGATGAAAAAGATAGCCATTCAAAATTATGAATTAAAACATGAAAATTCGAAAAAATTTGAATTGGAAATGAAATTACCTCCCTTGTGTCATCCTGGCGTTAAACGCCCAGAATGCTATCTATTATGGCGTTTAACGCCCACTTGACAACCTCTTTGGGCGTTTAACGCCTAGCCAGATACCATGGCTGGCGTTAAATGCCAGGAATCCTTCTTTACTGGGTGATAAACCACTATTTTATGATTTATATTATGCTCAATTGAGTGGTTTCTATCAAGTCTTTGCTCACTTATTCATATAAATTGCATGGTTTTACATTTTCCTTCCTAATTTTGTTCTATAATTGGAAACTTGCTTCCCAAGCCTTTAAATTACCAAAAATTAATTCCCATTTACACCATTCGATGCCGTGATATGTGTGTTAAGTGTTTTCAGAGATTACAGGGCAGGAATGGCTTAGAGGATGGAAAGGAAGTATGCGAAAGTGGAAGGAATACAAGAAACTGAAGGAGCTGCTAAAGCTGTCCAGCCTGACCTCTTGATACTAAATCGACCATAACTTGAGCTACAGAGGTCCAAATGACGTGGTTCTAGTTGCACTGGAAAGCTAACATCCGGGGCTTCGAAATGATATATAATTTACCATAGTTTCCCTAAAGATAAGTGACGCACACGCGTGAATCCACGTGCACACGTGGATCTGCGCGAAACCAGCGACCTGCACGTGTTTGAATTCGGCCCCAGTGATTTCTGGGCTGTTTCTAACCCAGTTTTCGGTCCAGAAAACACATATTAGAGGCTATAAAGTGAGGAAATGCATCCATTCATTAACACATTCATTCATCATTCACAATTTTACATTTTAGATGTAGTTTTTAGAGCGAGAGGCTCTCTCCTCTCTCTTAGGATTTAGGATTTAGGATTTCTCTTAATTTTAGGATTGCTTCTTCTCAATTCCAAGTTCAATGTTCCTTTAATTTGATTTCTCTTCTAATTTAATTTGTTTCTTCTCAATTTTATTATTTATTTAATTGCTTTCAATTTTATTTCCATTATTATGTCTCTTTTCTATTCCAAACTCCCAACAAGAAAGATGGTATGCATGATTACAGAGTAGACTCCCAACTTGACTTGGGGGTTGATTAAAAGAAGACACTTGAGTTGGAATGCTCAAGTGATTAATTAAATTGGAAGTTGTTGGCTAATTCTGTATTTACTAACGCTAGACCTTTCCAAGGGAGAGGACTAGGATTTGCGAATAAGAGTTAGCTCAATCATTTGACTTTCCTTTATTTAGTAAGGGTTAACTAAGTGAAAATAACAACCTTTTGATACTACACTTGAGAAAATTCCAACAAGGATAGAACTTCCAATTTATCATTCCCCCAGTCAAGTCTTTTTGTTTATTTAGAATAATATAAATCTCTATTAATTTTCATTGCTTTAATTTACAATCATATGCTTGTGCCCATTGCCCAAACTCCAAGTTTTCTAGAAAACTCATAACCAATAATAAATACACTTCCCTGCAATTCCTTGAGAGACGACCCAAGGTTTAAATACTTCGGTTATAAATTTTATTGGGTTTTGTTACTTGTGACAACCAAACTTTTGCACGAAAAGATTCTCTGTTGGTTTAGAAACTATACTAGCAACAAGACTTTATTTGTAAAATTCTTTACTAGCACGACTCCGTTCGTCACTGGGCATTTTTTTGAACGCCCAGAATGCTGCCATTTCTGGCGTTAAACGCCCAGAATGCTGCCCATTCTGCCGTTTAACACACAGAATGATACCTTTACTGGCGTTAAACGCCCAGAATGATAGTCATTCTGGCGTTTAACGCCCAAAATGCCTCTTTACTGGTGTTTTAATGCTAGTGAGCTCTTTTTCTCTGTGATTCCTCTGCTTTATGTTCTGATCCTTCATTTCTCTGTATTATTTACTGAAAAGATATATATTTTTATTTTTTTTAATTTGAAATTTTGACTTGACTAACAAGAAACAACTAAATTTAAAAAAAATTACCAAGTCAACTCAAAATTTCGAAAATTATGAGAAGAAAAAGGAAAATATATTTTTTATTTTTTTTGGATTAATAAAGAAAGAGAAAAACAACAAAATGACACAAGAGATAAAAATTTAAGATCAAAACAAGAAAAACATGCAAAAACACTTTGAATGTCAAGATGAACACCGAGAACACTTTGAAGATCAAGATGAACATCAAGAACATATTTTTGAAAATTTTTATGAAAAGAAAGACATGTAAGACACCAAACTTAAAAATTTTTAATGTTTAGACACCATGAATTCAAAAATGAACAAGAAAAACAAGAAAAGACACAAAATAAGAAAATGTAAAGATCAAACAAAGAAAATCATCAAGAACAACTTGAAGATCATGAAGAACATAATGCATGAATTTTTGAAAATTTTAAGAAAATTCAAAAAATGCAATTGACACCAAACTTAAAATTTGACACAAGACTCAAACAAGAAACACAAAACTTTTTTGGTTTTTATGACTTTATTAAATTTTTTGTATTTTTTGAAAATAAAAATAAAAAGCTTAAACATAAAATAAAATTACCCAATCTAAGCAATAAGATGAACCGTCAGTTGTCCAAACTCGAACAATCCCCGGCAACGGCGCCAAAAACTTGGTGCACAAAATTGCAATCACATTTTTGCAACTCCGCACAACTAACCAGCAAGTGCACTGGGTCGTCCAAGTAATAAAACCTTACGCGAGTAAGGGTCAATCCCACAGAGATTGTCGGCTTGAAGCAAGCTATGGTCATCCTGTAAATCTTAATCAGGCGGATTCGAATGGTTATGTGGTTTTGATAATTAAAGGATAAATAAAACATAAAATAAAGATACTTATGTAATTCATTGGTGGGAATTTCAGATAAGCGTTTGAAGATGCTTTGTTGCTTTTGAACCTCTACTTTCCTATTGTCTTCATCCAATCATGCGTGCTCCATTCCATGGCAAGTTGTATGATTCTCTCAGTGAAAATGGTCCAGGCTACGGTTTCTGTACGGCTAATCAATTGTCAGATTTCTCGTTTCGGATGAAAAATACCAGGCACAGCTACCGCACGGCTAATCATTTGTCGGTTCTCACTTGTGTCGGAATAGGATCTCCCTATCCTTTTGCACACTGTCATTGCGCCCAACATTCGCGAGTTTGAAGCTCGTCACAGTCATCCCATCCCAGATTCTACTTGGAATACCACAGACAAGGTTTAGACTTTTCGGATCTTAGAAATGCTGCCAATTGGTTCTAGCCTATACCACGAAGGTTCTAACCTCACAGACTCGGTCCGTGGATCAGAGACCCAAGAGACTATACTCCGGCTGTTGTTCAATGACTACGTTGAACATCATGTAGACCACTTGTGGTAGTCAGGCACGTGGATCTTGGCTAAGCGAGTAACGAAGATAGTGGGTGATTGTCACGGGTCACCCCATCATCTTGACTTAACTGAATTGAGTACAAGAGTATATCTTGAAGAAAAAGTAAGCGTAAATTGAAAGAGAAACAATAGTACTTGTATTAATTCATGAAGAACAGCAGAGCTCTGCACCTTAATCTATGAGGTGTAGAAACTCCACCATTGAAAAATACATAAGAGAGAAATGTCTAGGCATGGCCGAATGGCCAGCCTCCCTCAAAGTGATCAAAAGAACAAAAGATAATCCAAAGATGAAAATACTATAGTAAAAAGTTCTATGTATACTAAGCTAGTTACTAAGGATTATAGAAAATAAGTAACTAAGTGCAGATAGTGCAGAAAATCCACTTCTGGGGCCCACTTGGTGTGTGCTTGGGCTGAGCATTGAGCTTTACACATGCATAGGCCTTTTCTAGAGTTAAACGCCAGCTTGGATGCCAGTTTGGGCGTTTAACTCCAGTTCTGGTGCCAGTTCTGGCGTTTTACGCCAAAAAATGGTCTCTGGTAGGCGTTTGGACGCCAGTTTGGGCCATCAAATCTCGGGACAAGTATGAACTATTATACATTTCTGGAAAGCGCAAGATGTCTACTTTCCAACGCAATTGAGAGCGCGCCAATTGGGCATTGGTAGCTCCAGAAAATCTACTTCGAGTGTAGGAGGGTCAGAATCCAGCATTTGCAGTCCTTTCTCAGCCTCTGAATCAGACTTTTGCTCAGGTCCCTCAATTTCAGCCAGAAAATACCTGAAATTACAAAAAAGCACACAAACTCATTGTAAAGTCCAAAAATGTTATTTTTGCATAAAAACTAATAAAAATATGATAAAAAAAAGTAACTAAAACATACTAAAAACTATATAAAAACAATGCCAAAAAGCGTATAAATTATCCGCTCATCAACTTCCATCATATTATCCAAATAAAATTTCTAAGTTCTAAAACTTCCAAATGTAGGGACTAATACACACTGAAATCCTTTCATGAGCATACAATTTGAAGTTTACCCCACAGTCACTTAATCACTTCACCAATTAAGACATCGCAAGCTATTCTTCAACCCACTCCAATCAAGAGAACCCTTTGTGCTTAATTCTTTGCTTGGTTGGGGTCAAGCAAGATCTTAAGTTTGGTGTTGTGATGCATGTGCATCTTTAGTTTTTTTAGTAATTGTTTCTTTAAATAAAGGTAGTGATCTAGTTTTGTCATTAAGATTTTCATGCTTTTAATCAATATTCTTAGAGTTTCTTTCCTTGAATAAAGTTTGATATTTTCCTTTCTTTTATTGAGATTTATTAGTGCTTTGATCAATGCTTCTTGGAGTTGTTTTGTGCTTTGATAAGTGTAGGAAATGAAATAAGGATCAAAAGAACAAAGGAGGAAGCCAAGTACACGCTTTGGAACGAAGGACACACTTTGAAGGCATAGGATACACTTTTCCAAAACCAAAATTTGAGCTTGGAAGCTTTGCCATCCAACGTGGTAGAGTGCCATCCAACGGCATGCGTACTCACGTTTTGGTGCGAAAAAGGGTATTGCACGTACGCATGCCTCATGCGTACATGCAAGTGGTGAAATAAGCAAAATCGGTCATGCGTACACATGACCCCCATTTCATGTCCCACGCCAATTTTGTGACATCCTACGTTGAAGCAAAATAAAGCATATTTTGAGCCAAGAATTGAAGCATAGTTGCACGCGTCCCACGTCTTTCATTTGGCGTGGCATGACAAAGCAAAACAGAAGCCAATTCGAGCCATTCCTTGAGAAAAAAGTGTGGCGTCCAATGTGGTTTGCATGCTGTTCCACGTCCAACCTCCAATGTTCCAATTTCCTCATTCATTCCTCAATTTGTCCAAGTTTTTAAGCCCAAGAATCAATCTCAATTCAGTTAAAATTAATGTAATCTGAATTTAATTTGAATTGGCATTTAGAATAAATATAAATAGAGGATGAGAGGACTTCTCAAGGGACCTCTTTTGGTCACTTTATCCCACTTCTTTCATTTTATTTTCTGTACGCCATGAGTGGCTAATTCTCTTTTCATTCGAGAAAGAAGCTCTTTTGAATTTAATGAATCAATTGTGATTTACTCTTTATCTTCAATTCATCTTTCATTTGTTTCTTTAGAAAAAAAAAAATCTTCATTCTTCATTTCAAGGATTCAAATGTCTTGAAAAAGAATTTGAATCTAACTTAAATTCCATGAGAACTTGGAAAAGGGATCATATGAATTGAGCTTGATGATCTTTCTTTCAATTCTTGTGAATTTGGGTTTGGGACTGATAACGTGACATTTAATCAACCCATATCTTGATTCATGAAATTGTGTGGTTCTAAATCAGAGACCAATCTTCATCTCTTCTCATGAATAATTAGATCAAGGGATTGCCAATTGATCAAGTTAAGAGAGATTGGATTACTAAGGAATTGGAATTCAATCACTTATGATTTGCCAAGAGATTAATGATTGTATGATTGAAGATTGAGATGAACACCAATTGATCCAGAGAATTCAATATCTCTGGACCCCAATGATCTTTCCTTTTTCTCTTATTTCCTTTATTAATTGCTTTCAATTAATGTTTATTTACTTTTCCAGCATTTACATTCTAGCATTTTAAATTTTCAGCAATTTACATTTACGTTCTTTACTTTTAAGTCATTTATTGCTTCCATTTACTTATTGCTCAAGTTATTTAAATTTTATACTTATATTATCAATTGTTCCTCATCAAATTGTGAATTGTCTGACTAAAATACTCAATCAATCATTGCTTGCTTAATTTCTTAATCCTCGTGAGAACTATAACCCATTCACTGTGGTATTACTTGATGCGATTTGATGCACTTGCCAGTAGTTATGCGAAAAATCCTTTTTATAGTTGTAGGCGTTGAGCCAATAACCATTTATAGGGTGATTCCACCTTTGATGGTATGTAATTACTCTCTTTTATTAAGGAGGTTGTTGAGATCTCTTTCTTAGATTAGTAGGAGAGATTATAAGAGTTGGTTATTTATTTAAACAAGTCGGGAAGAACTCATGCTGCTGCGCCTGACCTCTGTGAGGTCGAGTAGATCGCGGTGTGGATCTGGATTCTTACCCTATAAATTGTTGAATGGACTTTACTCATTTTAGGCCTGACTTTGAGTTTTTGGGTTAGAGTATGAATATATATATTATTAGATACATTAGATATTACATATAGATATAGACATATATATAGATATTAACAAATAATAAAGTATAAAAAGTTTGTCAAAATGAATTATAAGAATATAAGATAACATGGCATAACGCAACATAAACTATACATTGTCATTTGTTAATTAGTATCAATTAATATATAAATACATAACTTATTTTAGTTGAAGAAATATATCTACTTAATATACTAAAACTAGGTTTTCTCCCGACTACTAAAGGTGACGTGTCGATCTCTCATGCCTCCATTTTCCCTCCAAAACGAATAAAATTTTTTTTCTATTCTAAATTATTTTATTGTAATTATATTATAATTAATACTAAATGAATAATATATAATTATACTAATTTAGTAACATATCTTCATTATAATTATATCAAATCAATATTTAATGCACTATTAAATTACTTATCAATTATCAATTAAAAATACTTTTAATAATTTTAATGATAATAATAATATCAATAATAGTAATAATAATAATAATAAAAAATCTTTGTTACTCGATTCACGTATATCAAATAATTTTTTTCAATTATTTTATAAAAAATATCTTTAATATAATTATATTGTAATTAATATTTAATGAATATTATATAATTATACTAATTTAGAAACATATCTTCATTATAATGGTATCAAATCAAAATTTAATGCATTATTAAAAAATTACCTTAATAATAGGTAATTTACATATTTATTTTTGTTTTACTAAAGTCTATATATAGTGTTTTTCTGTGATACATGAATCTAAATTTGAGAGTCAATTCATAATTTTATATAGTGTTTTTTTACTACTTCATAGAATAAGAATGTATTCTTCATTTTTTATTGAAGTTGATCCTTTTAAGGTACAATTTATAATTTTTTATAATATTTTTCATATACTCATTCTATTATATTATTTTTTTGATAATTTTTTATTTGTTGTTACTCTAAGTTATTCTTATCGTCTAATGTTCTAGTTCGATTGTCTTTTGCCACAATCATTTACAATGCATCACATCCATGAAATACATCATTGAGTTGTCTTTACTGATTCGGGTTCCAACTATATGGATATAAGCGTTTAAAGAAGAGGCAATAGTCTCTACTTTACCGAAGGATGGTTGGATCTATTCACCTATTATGACTAACCCAATGGAATGTGGTTAAAGTTAGATTTCTTAGGAGGAGCTCGATTTTTGATTGAGAAATTGCATCCACGAAATTTTATAGGGCAAGTTCAAGTTCCATCCCCTCCATGCTTTTTACGTCTGCTCGAAAATCTTCGAAGTGGAGCACATAATGAAATTGAATTCCCTCCGTTTCAGTTCAGTTTTGCTAAATTCGTGACAAATTCAGATATGCAATTTCAACTATTGGTAATATATTTAAATTTTCTTAGTTTAAGCTGTTCATTATTAGAATAATTTTTTAACATATTTTGATTTTTTCAAAAATTACCAGCTTTCTTTTGCATGCATGCAATGCCATTGAGGGGAATAAGAGTTAGTTTGGTTTCTCGGTGTGATAATTCTATACCTTACCGCATTGCATGGATAGCGGATGATGAAGCTTATCTAATAAGAGGATGGTCTGATTTTGCACGAATTCTAAATATTGAAACTTACGATGTTATTTCAGTTGGTTGTCGTTACAAGAATGATTCTATATTATACGTGACTACGGACTAGAATATGTTCAATATTGTTTAGGTAATTTGGTTTTACTATTAGTATTTGATTAAATTATAATTATAGAATTTTAAATTATTGCCTCAATTTATATATTACGATTATTTTTTGTAGATTTGATATTTTTAAATAGTTTAATAAAATGAAGTAGTGTCAGATATTATTAAGTTTATTTTTATCCTTTATTTCTTTATTTGTATTTTCATTATATTTGACAAAAAAATGAACCTACATATATATTAAATCATTGACCTAAAGACAATTTATTTGCCAATAAAAACAGATTTTATTTATAATTGGAATAAAATTTATTTGCCAATAATTGGTGGATAAAATTGAAATTACACCCGTGTCATATAATTATAATTGATTAATTGGTATAAAATGAAATTATACCCGTGTCATGAGTAATAATCTAAATAATTATATCTTAACAAAATATAATTTGAAATAATTTATAAACAATTATCTTAACAAAAATAATTATTTAATAATTGATTTAAAAATCAATGCAAAAAATAATTATTAATAATAGTATTATTAACTGGGTAAATAATATTAATTTGACAAAAATTACCAATTAATTTAATTAACTGACATAAAAAATTGCATACTAATTTTACAAAAATTGCATGGCACGGGTAATTGAAATATAAATAATATATGAAAATCTATTGAGTAAATTAATGATTTTGTATCTTAATAATTTGACAATTATTACTCAATTAACCAATTAATTGAATTAGTAATAACAATTTTCAATTTCAAATTTTATATATTAAGTAGTTATTAAAAACTGGGTAATAACGATTTACACGGGAAAATCATTGATAAATTCAATTAACCATATAGAAGATAATATACTAACAGTTTTAGTATATTATTTATGGCAAGCAAAATTATTTCCTCATATTTTCTATTAAAATTGAAATTAGTAATAGTTTAAAAAAAGGTTTATTAATAAAATTACTAATAGTCACATTTTTATACACAGGATATATGTTTTCTATATATTATTTAAAAAATATAATGAAACATGAATAATGAATGAGTATGTTATTTTTTCGAATAGCTAATTAATGCAAAATCGAATACCCTTTTTTATTTCATTGAGGTCATATTCTGTTTAGTGAAAGTTTCAATCACCTTAATTAAATCATGTGTTTGTGCCTTAACTTATTAAGGTAGTAATATATTACATATTATATCTAAGTAGTTATTTCCCATAGCGGAGATGTAAAAAATCATATTAAGGTTTATTGCCAAATAATTAGTGGATGAATAATAGTAGATTATATTATTTTGGGAAAGTATTTTCATTATAATTATATCAAATCAATATTTAATTATGATAAAATATGTTAATTATAATTATATCATAGAATTATAATAATTACGATATTTATGTTATATATTTTAATCATTAATGTACGTAAATAATTAGAAATCAAAATATAAGTTATAATTACCCGTGCCATGCAAGATTAAATAAGATATATAATAACATAGATGATTTGTTACTTATACTGATTAAATACAATAAATACATATTAATTTAGTTAAAAAAAATCACTGTCTCCTATGTTTTCCTATTTATTTTTTAATTTATTAAATCCAATCAATTATAATAAATTAATTATATCAACTAATTAATTCAATTAATTATTTTCTAATTTGTTTTTTGAATTCAATAAATCAAATAAAATTAATTATACTAATTATTTGTATTGACTAATTGATTTGATTAATTCTTAAAAATATTTTTATTTAATTTATTTTATTTATTTAAATATAACTAATTAATTATTTAATTTTATTAGGATAAATATCAAATGCTATTTCTAATATAAAAATACAAAATTTTATTCATTCCATTTTTATTTTACCGCTATAAAAGACCATATATGCTAGAAGAAAATATCATTCATTTACCAATTACTCTTTCATTGGGTAGCTTTTACAATAATTCTTTTTCTTTCTATGAGGCGCCGTCACAAGAAGGCAACTATCATGAACACAAATCAGCACACACTCTTCAACTTCCGTGCTCATCATTTAGAGCAATATATAATATGTTATCCATTAAGCATTTATAGACCATGGTGTTATCATGTTTGCATAAATAAATAAAAAATCCATAATTAAGCTTAAGTCATTTATCTATTTGTGTGGTATTTTGTAGTGTGAAATTACTTTTAATTTGTGTTGTGCAATGATATTATGGTTTAATTTAAACTTTTATTTTAGAATTGTGTTATGATTTTATCTCATCTTTTTTTTCTTAGATATTAAGTTGATGTATTTTTATTTATTATTATTGAAGCATATGTGATATAAAATTTGTAAAAAGAAAAAAAACTTACATTCAATTTATTTTATTGTAGTCTTCTATTCTATTTTTTTTATTCTTTTATTCATTTTATTTTTTTTTTAAATATCATATAATTTATTATAATTTATACCAATTAATTAATTATAATTCGTTATATCAGTTAGTTTAATTCATTAATTTATAATATAGATGATAAGATAGATCATTTGTTACTTATACGTTTATTTTTCTAAAATCTAAATCTGAATAATTATATTTTCAGTTTTTTTATGAACAAAATATTATTAATAATGAATAATAATTAACCATTCATAATTTTAATTAAAGTGTTTGGATGATTTTTATATTTATTAATATTAATTATTGATTTTTTCATAAATAAATTATATTATAATTTTATGTTAGTTCATAATTGATTAATGATTAATGTTTATAAAGCTATGTTACTCTAAATTTTATATTTTATAAATATTTTATTTAAATATAATTTTTTTAACATAAAAATGTATTATTTTTAATAATATCATAATTTTATATTTTTTAATTATTCTAAATGAATATTTTATCAAATACTAATTAAAGCTATTCTTCCATTTGCTTTTACTAATATATTTTCTAACTATTATATAAAATTAAAATCATATTAATGAATTTAATATTAAAGTTAATTTGGCTTTTTATTATTTAGAGTGTTTTTCAATCAATAATTTTATACTCTTTACTTTTTTTTAGTTTCATTTTGAATTTTAATTTAGTACTCAAAGGTAGTGAAATTCTATTGATATTGAAATAAAGTTACAAAAGGATCCATAGGGTAGAATAAGTAAAATAATGTGATACTCACATTGCAACATTCAAATGAAACAACTTAGAATTTAAAATGTTTATCTTTCTCTTTCTCGCCGTCTATTATATTATCTATCCTATCATATAAAAATCGAATTTTTATCTTTAATGATAGAATCAACGTAGCATGCTTCTGTATTATTTTGTTTAACTCATTAAAGTCAATTCATTATGATGAATTAATTATATCAACTAATTGATTTGAATAGATATTTAAGTATCACATAATTTAAAATTATGTATATTAATTATTTGATTTAATGTTTATGATATATAAATTTAAGGAATAAATTAAAATAAGATAATTTATTACTTATTTAAATTGAATACAACAAATATAAATTAATTTAGTTAAAAATTTACTATTTTCTAATCTTCTATACATAAAAATGACAAAACAAAATTATAAAAATAATCTTTTTATCACTTTTGCTATTTTAATTTTATTTTCTTTGTTTTTTTATGTATAATTTTATTTTATATTAATTTTGTTTATTTAATAATAAAATATACTCATATTAATTCTATCATATAATAATATATTTTTCTCCTATATTAATCAAAGAATTTTAATAGTTATCAACTACATCTAATAGAATGACTGAGAAGTGAGAACTACCAGAAGTTAAACCCAGGTTCAAAATGCTTAAACAAAGAAAAGAAAATAGTGGATATATGATTAGAGAAAAATATATAATAATGACAAAATATACTAAAACTGGATTTTTTTCCAACTAATAAAAGTGAGGTGTTAATTCCTCATGAATTTATTTTTTCTCTAAAATAAAATCACTATTTTTTTCTAAATTTATTTTAAAAAAATATATTTATTATAATTATATTACAATTTACATTTAACGAATAATGCATGATTATACTAATTTAGAGAAATATTTTTATTATAATTATATAAAATCAATATTTAATACATTATCAACTAATAAAATTGAGGTGTCAATTTCTCATGAATTCATTTTCCCTCCAAAATGAAAGTACTGTTCTCTCTTCTAAATTTATTTTAGAAAAATATCTTTATTATAATTATATTACAATATTACAATTAGCATTTAATGAATAATGCATAATTATAATAATTTAGAAAAATAAAATAAAGTCCAGTAATTTATCTTCCGACTGCACACGTGTATATAATAACTTTTAAGAAGGAGTCATGTATTGTAAATACGGTCGATGATTGTAAAACTGTATACTAACATTGATATAATATTATTTTAGGTATATGTTTTGCGAGTATCAAAGAAAAGTGTTGAGTTGTTTTTTAGTAGATTTAAATTATTCATTGTTTATTAGAGAATTTTGTGCATTAGAATTCTCTAATAATTTATTATTTATTTTGAGCTAATTTTGATATGTTCTTATTTGACAGTAAAATAACATATAAAAATTTGTTGGTGGGTCTAAGTATTATTAAGTTATTTATGGTCACATTGAGTATATATAGTTGATTTATTGAAAAAAGTAGATTACTAAAACCAATTAATAACTATTTAGAGTTAATATATTTAACACTAGCTTAAGAAAAAACAAATAATAGTGTTATATTTTTATTAATCAAATTATTATAATTTAAATTAATCTTAATAAAATAATTTAAAATTATAATTTTAATCTTATCACGTGCATGGCACGGGTTAATACACTTGGAAATTACTGCACGATGAATGTGGTATATAGAGAAATTTTTGAGAGGCCTATAATAAAAAGATAATAACAAAATGTCTTACTAAATCTATTTATTTATTAAAATTTATTACTATCACTTAAAAAAATTTAGAAATTCTAGGAACTAATAGATGAATTCTTATTGTACATTAATAGTTTGAGAATAATAAAATTATCATAAAAATTCGTATAATTTTATTCTCTTGACAAACAATTTTATAATTACGTTAATAATATAATTTTATATACAAACATTGATACAATGTTGTTTCATGTATATATTTTGTAGGTATCAAAGGATAGCATTGAATTGTTATTCAGTAGGTTTAAATTATTTATTGTTTATTACAAAACTTTCTGCATTAGGATTCTCTATTAATTTGTTCTTTATTTTGAGCTGATTTTGATATTTTCTTACTTCACAGTATACCAACATATAAAACTTTGTTGGTAGATTTAAGTATTACTAAATTATTTATGGTCATATTGAGTATATATGCCTGATTTATTGAAAAAAGAAGATTAAATAACTATTTTATAGTTAATACAATTAACACTATATTTAAAAAAAAAAACAACGCATACAAGTTATTTTTTATTAATTAAATTATTATAATTAAAATAAAATTTAACATAACAACTTAAAATTATAATTTTAATCTTATCACGTGCATGGCACGGGTGATTAAACTTGTTTAGGGATAATACACCAGTTGCGAAGGTGTAAATTTTTTAATTCAACTTAATTTCGTACGAAGTAAATGGCATGCTATTTTCGTGGGACCTTTCTCTATATAATATAAAGAATACTTAATAAATCGTGGACATTTTGTAAATACATTTAACATATAGTATACGAAATATATATGTGCGTGCGTGTGTGTGTAATAATATATTCTGTGTAATAATGTGATCGTAATGTATACTGATACCAAATATTACAAATAAATATTTATTCATATATTTATATGATTTTATATGAATATATGAATATGACTATATAAATTAATAACTCAAAATACGTACAGTGATGCCATATTCACCATTAAAAAATGGCTACATTTCCACCAATGACGTTGTATCCAACTAACACACTGACTCCAATTCGAAACAAGAAAAACTGCATCACCATTTGAATTAGACACCTTTAACACACAAGAACCGTGCTGAACAATTTAGCGGTTGAAAAATTAGAAAGCAAAATCAATAAAAAAAAAATTATGAGTGCACCCTGTCAGAACATGGAAGAACAATCCAAACAACGGGGCATTAACAGCTGGAGTAAAAGGGGCAAAAACCCAATTTTAAGATATGAAGTAGCAAAACTTTTTGAATTTGACCTTTCTTGATCCCACTATTTGGAGGGTCAAAAAATGTTTTGTATGGTAAGAAAGGTATACTTTTGTCTCTCCTTAGGTAAGCCATTCATAGTTTCATACCACCAAAAGAAGTTCCTTTATCTAAATGTATTTTAGAAGTATAAGAACTTCGGCATCTTCATTCTGCAGAATGTTGGACAGATATTAGGATCAGCATTTCAACTAAAGAGAGATTCTGCAGAATGATAGACAGATATTAGGATCAGCATTTCAACTAAAGAGAATCACAGATGAACGGTCTTGGCCCTTTGGGTTCTTAATCAATGTTTTTGTTTCGTGTTTAATCATTACGGTTCCGCTACGTTACCAACAGCATATCTGCCAACTTCTGCTAACTCTTATTTATAATTGTGTTTTATGAAAGTGTGTTTGTGGATGTGTCTAATAAAAATGTCTTTTTTATAACTATGTTTAATAAAAGTGTCTTTATAGATATATTTTCTGGATGTATCTCTTTATATATGTATTTAAAATATATTAATTATTAGACACATCTATGAACACATTTTTATGAAACACACAAACATAAATAAGAGTTGGCAGAAGTTGGCGGATAATATGTTGGTACCCTATACTTTTCCTAATCATTATAAGACCAAAAGATGCAACGTTTCATTCTGGATAAATACCAATCTTTGTCCTGTTTCACATGATCACATCATTGCATTGCAGTGTTCCTTTACAATTGTTCACGAGACTAAACATAAATGATCCAGAATTTACAATTGTTCAGAGAGACTAAAGATGAATGATCTGGAATTATCCTCGGTAAGCATCAAAAACTCCGCTCTGGTAATGATTTCTCAGCTGGAAGTTGTAGTAATTCTCGAATCCCTTCAAGAACCTACGTTGAAATAGTGGAAGAAAAAGTTCTCATAACCCTAAACAAAGTAAAATTAACAATATTTGGATAGAATTACAACTTTGCTAAAATAATTTCAAAATAAATTCAACTCTGGCTCAAGTCTGAAACTATTATGCCATTCAACACTAGCCAACATTGCCAATACTTTCACAAAATATAATGGGACCAAGTAGCATCCCTTTGGTGGGAAGAATGGCCAGAGCGAATAGGGACTAGGAGACCAGGGATTTGTAATAATAATAATAATAATAATAATAATAATAATAATAATAATAATAATAATAACAGTAACAATAACAGGTAAACCTTCAACAAAACCTACCAGCTTGATCTGCGCTTTAATTGATGCAATTGACTGATTGTACTCATCTATTTGCCTGAAATAAATAAGCCATGTCCTAAATTCGAATTTGCAACATTATTATTAAAACCAATTAGCATTATTTTCAAACTTTAAACGGAAAAGCAAATAAGAGAAACTCATTGCCCCCTTCTAGACAAAAAGAGAATAAAAGGGCAAAGATTTCTTCACAATGAATTGCCAAAGTAGAACAAAGAAGTTAAAATCTTCACAGATTCAATTACATTACTAACAGTCACAAGTATCTGCATACATGTATAATTGTTCCCAGGCAAAAAGGACCAGACATAGTTTCAAAATTTTGATCCACGCGCTAAGTAGATACCATCCTTTTATAACACCAAAATGCTGAAAATGCTCAAGCTATATTTTCTTTATTTTGCTACTCTAGCCTTTTTAATCACTCTTTTAATGAGAACTTGGTAAGTGACTAAGTGTTCCAACTTACAAGCCAGAGTAATTCTACACACTGATCAATGATCAGCTTCGACCTTTCAGTCTAACCACATACAAAAATCATGCAAGATGAAAAGAAAAGACGCACAAAATTTGTCATAAGTAAATTCCCTCAGCATACTCGACATAAGAACTGCACTTAAATCTTGAATATGATCATTTACCACACCTCCAAGCCATAGTACTAATGTCAATGTCTAACGAAAATCAAGTAGTTCAGTTCATGTTTATCACTTAATTTGAGATGTATAATAAAACACTCATGGTGGTTATTGATGCAGACGATGTTCAGCATAGAAAACATGAGGATCTTGGGCTACAATTTTACTATAGTTTTTGTTCCAATCCATTTTCCTTTAAACCACTCCATTTAAGTAAGGCATATATTGTTGCTTAAAATTTCAAAAGCAGGCCTGGAAAGGCATAATAAGGCAGATTGATCTTGATGTTTCAGCTATACAAAATATGTTAAGCGAAAATATCTTACTTAGCTATCCTTTCTTCCCTTTTCTGTATGTAGTTCAAAGCTTCAGACCAAGTAAATTCAACATTGAATCCCAGCCCTACATCCACGAAAATATATTGTGTATTGGGCCTGCAAAGTTTCATCAACATTTAACATAGATTAAAAATGGGAATTTCACCAAATTAAAGAGAGAACAAGAAGGTCTATATTTATTAGTGCAAAAGTGAAAAGATAAAGGAGTGGGCTACGAGGGGAGAGGTTTGTTAGAGCAACTCCAATGCAGTGCTTTAGAGTTTCAAATCTGACGTGTACATGAAGTGAAATGGTTTGAAATTTCACTCTACATTGGAGATAATTGATGAAATGAAATCGGTCACACTTTAGAGAGACAGTTTCACTTTGGTGGAGAACCAATTAAATTTTGTCAATTCATATAAAGTTTTAAATGAATTAAAACCAAACATTGGATTCAAAAATCTCATATTTAGTCTCAAATCACTATTTATGAGATGTGGTTGGACAAATGCTAATGTGACACTTTGTGGGATCCAAAATGAAATTGAAATAAAACCAAGCATTAGAAATGCTCTTAGTTTGCAAGGTTGTAGATTCACAAAAGAAAGATAAAGCAGATATGAAAGTTGAACCATGTAGCATATATCTTTGATGAGAATATGGTGGTGAGTAATGACTAAAAAGTAGATACATATATCTTTATAACACATAACATATGCTTCATAATAAGGATTGATGATAAAACACATGTATGCCAAGAACAAAGTCAAAAGAAATAAAGAAAATATGTAATTTAAAGAATCAAAAAATGCAATTGGTCACCAAATCTGAGAAAAAAAAAACAGCAGTGAAATAAAGTGAAAATATGATATGATGACGACTTACACTTCTGCTTGCAGGTACACCTCGGATCCAAGATTGACCAGAGTTCTTAGACTGGTAACACTATTCTTCTCTAGGTTTTCAATGTTTCTTCGCAAATCAGCACTGAGAACAAAAAGTCAAGTGAATCCATTTATAACACGAGGAACTTTATAGAGTGCAACATTGAATTCATAGATGGTACGTAATACACCAAGTTTCACATGAATATATAAATAAATAGATACATAAATATTTTCTCTTTGGAAATTCCTAAAACTATGTAGTATGTAATAATGATGAACAAGTTAGTTTGAAGAGTCAGTCTTGGAATGCAAATTGCAAACTAATCCCTAAATCAGCTTATTGGCATGATCCACATGATAGGGGGCTTTGTTGTAACCATGGATTTTACAAGCCATGGATGATAAAAATATATGGTGGTGGTCCTAATTAATCTGTCACCAGAATACATAAAACTGAAAAAGGATACAAAATTTTCTGTTGTTCAAAGACCTTGTCCCTGCAAAAAGAAGAACAAAGGAAATAGGTAAAGAAAAACTGTGGAAACACATGCAACACGAGAAACACTCGTACTTATGGATGCACATATAAACAGCATCTATAAATCCATTTCAAGGGAAATTACATAATTAATCCTAAATTCATATAGTAGCACAATACCTAAACAATGCCATGTCAACAAGAATGAAACTATGTAACTCCTTTGATTTCCAACTCATAATAAATCCAATGGCATCATATATATCCTACTAGAGCTTATGCTAATTGCAGAAAACCAACATTATTATTCAATAAGGTATATATACACATCTATTTGAACCAGAAAACAAACAAAATGAACAAATATAAGACAAATACCGCTCATCAATAGCACGTTGAAGATCAGGTTTCAAGCGACGATCAACGAATTCTTCGTATCTTTGAACCTTCTGTTGGGTAAAGCTTTCCATATGGTGAGTCCTCCTCCCTCCAACTAATTTACTAAAAGGATGATGTCAAAAAATAAATAATCAGGAACCTTTGCATATTACATACATAAATGCATAGAGCAATGCAAACACAAGCATAAATAAATAATTAAATAGAGAGAAAAGAGTAATATGTTAATGTGAATGATTTAATAAAGGGGTCTATGTTGATTGTATTGTCCAGACATAGAGAAAAATGTAACAATAAGACTTGACAGTTTTCTTTAAATATTCATAATTCTAAATTCTGATTAAGGTCCAATTTAGTGCTACAGTTTATCAAAGGAAAGCAAGCAGCTTCAAGGGAATAACCTATAAAGATGCAGCGAATCCTTTTACACAGTCACATATTACAAGTTTTTAGGCAAATGTATGTCCAAGATCCAAAAAGGAACAAGCATAAATCAAGATCTGCAACCAATCACATGCAAGCCACTTATTTCATCGTGTTTAATGAAGATGGAGTAGTGAACCTAAATTGCAAGCAAAACAGAAGCAAACTAAGCCCTTCCTCCTTCCATTTGTATTTAATCACAAATCTCTAACTAACTATTAGTTCCTAGCTAATCATATTTGACACAGTTTCTTCACAAGGGAAATAACAAAATAATAAAATCCAACAAAGTCAGCAAACAAAATAACAATAAGATTAACAATAAGAATCACTCACCAACCAGCAAGAAGACCGAGCAGCCACGCACCAGCAGGGACGAAGGAGCAGCAAACGGCAGAGACGAAAGAGCAGAGCAGCGACGCACCGGCAGGGACGAAGAAGCAGGGAACGGTGAGGAGAACGTCGAGGGACGAAACGGCAGGGCAGCGGCGATCGGCGACCGGCGAAGAGGAGCGGCGGAGGCGAAGTTAACGGTGCGGCGACGGCAAGTGAAGTGAGGGCACTGGTAAGGGTTGGGGTTCGGTGACCACAGCTGAGAGTGAGAGCTGACACTTAGTGACTTAGAGTAGCGTGTCCGAAGAGATGGGAGTGTGTAAGACAGAGCGATCGGGGGCTACGCCAGAAGTTTAGGGCGTAGGGGTTAGACTGCATGCTCATCAAAAATCAAAATCGAATCGTAATCGATTAGGCTAAATTACCGAACCAAGTCACCAAGGTAATGGTTCAATCAGTGGATTATTGGTCCAATTATTTAATTCGATAATAATTAATAAAATTAAAATAATATATATCGAATTAGAATAAAATTTAATTTAAATAATACAAATAAATAAATACAAATTTTTTTTCTGATTCAATAAATAGATTATTATAATTAAAAATAAAATAATATTTTATATTATTTATATTTAAATAAATTATATAAATTTCATTGTTATATATATACACACATGTTATTAGCTTTTAAAAGTGTGTTATGTCAAAAAGAGAAAATCAAGTTTGTTGCTTTTGACTTGTATACCATAATTCTAAAAACCGAATTAGATTGGTCGATTGAATCAGTTCAGCTGCGAATCAGATAGTAATACGATTTGATTTTAGCATTATAAATTGGTGATTTTAAAACCGTTTGCAAACCATTGAAATAATAAAAAATCAACTGGTTAAATCGAATCAGGACTCGATCAGATCAACAAAAACATCGTTGTTTGATGTTAGGGAAAAAAGAAAACGTTCTTCAATGATCATCCCTCGAGCTAGGTTCTTCTATTCTCAACAAGGTTTCAGTCATTCCCCATCCTGAAAACACAATCCTAGGTTACAGTAGTCTCCCCCACCGTTGTAAGGAGTGCGCTATCGTCTATTACGTTCAGGCCTTCAAGAACAACTGTGTGCTCGTCCGGTCATCAATGCTTCTCCATCATTGAACAATTAGTGTGTCACTGTGTCTTTCTCGAGATCTACGTCAGTGATCTTTGTAACACCCTTACTACTAGAATGTCATGCTTCTGACTGCGCCACTCCGATAGTGAGGAGTATTACGACGACTTCCATAAACATAATAATAAAATAGGAGCCTTTGAAAAACTCAAAACCGTATAAACTATTCTTTTAAAAATCGGAAATACTTTTTAATTGAAAACATACATACATACATACATACATACATACATACATACATACATACATACATACATATCAATCACACACACACACAATAATTTATACAATAACTTACAAACATAACCATCACAGCTCCTAACCCTCTTTACAAGATACAATATTAATGACGAGGAATAAACAAATAACAACTAAACTAATATAATTAAATCGTATAAGTAAAACACAATTAAACTCTTCATAAGTTTCTTCATTCGATTTCTGAAAAGAGAAAGCTGTAGGGGGTGAGAACCTAACGACATGGTCTCACCACGGATTTTTTAGAATTGTCATAAAAAGATATTCAAAAAGAAAACTATTTTTAGACACAGTGATCATCGCTTGTCTTATGATTATTTTGAAAATCAACGATTTAATATTCATAAATCCAAAACCTTTCTTTTCTTATAAGAAAAAACTTAAAAGTTTCCTAGACTGTATGAATGACCAACCTGTTCCAAGCATAGGTTCATTAAGTCTATGTTGAACCAGCTTGATTTTTCATACTTAATTAAACCTCAATCAGAAACCAATCACATAATCAATCAACACTATCATCAATTCAGCACCATAAATCATTCTCAAAAGTACCACACCAGAATAAATACAGGAAAATAGACAGTTATAGCAAGTAGCTCAGATAGCAGTTAATAACAGTTAAACAATTAGGCAAACCAAAACAAATTCAAACCCAAACAAAGCATGCAAATGCATATGATGCATGTCTGCTTTATGCCCGATGAGTCTCATCTATCGGTTATATAGCCAAACCCAACATGTTTGGTAGCAAACCCTGGACAGAACACCAAACACGGAGCAAGTGGGACCAAACCGCAACCCTTGCATCTTACCTGCGTACCCGGAGCAAGGGGACAATCTCACCCCTCGCCTCTTACCTAAGCGGCGTTAGAATTCTCAACCCAGAGCAAGCGACGACAGAACTCAGTCCTTCCCTCTTACCCGGAGTCTCGAATCTTATTCGGAGCAAGTAACCAAAGCCATTGCCTCTTACTCGGAATCTCAACCTTATCCGGAGCAATTGACCAATATCACTGCCTCTTACCCGAAATATCAACTTATACCCGAAACAAGTGAAAAATGCCACTGCCTCTTACCCGGTCACGTATATTTCAATCAAATTCAATTTCATTCAATTCATTCAACAATCCGACTCTAAAATCAATTTTCATCATCCTTCATTCTAATTATCATACCTCCAATTTCGCTCAACAAAAATTCATACTCAAAACATAATTCATTCTTTTCTAAATAAAACAAACTCACAAAATCAAATTATAAAATCCTTAAAATGCAAATATTTCTAAATAACCACTTCAAACAAAACTTTTAATTTTTATAAAAAATTTCGGCAGCATCTTCTCTAAAATTCAGACTTTACCACCTTTCAAGGCTCCCAACCAAACCATTTCTCGAACTCTTTTCAAATTATTTCCAAAACTAGACCAATTCCAATATCTCAAACTATTTTCAATATCAAACAATTTTCAAATCAAATCCTTTCCAATTTTTAAACTAATGACGATATCACAAGTTCAATATCAAACCATTTCCAATTTCAACCATTTTTAATATAAATTTATTTTTTCAATATCAATTCCAATATTAAACATTTTTCCAATGCCAACCAACTCCAATAGCAAATCATTTACAAAATCGAACCAATCCTAATATTAAATATTTGTTAAAATCAAATCAACTCAAAATCAAACTGCTTCCAAAATCAAATCATTTTTATATCTCAAATTATTTTTAATTCTCAGAATCATTTCCGATAAATCAAAAAAACCAAATTTCAATATTTCATATAATTTTCAATGCCGATTCATTTTCTTTATCAAATTAAATCCAAAGCTAAGAAAAGCACTTTTCATAATATTCAACCAATTCAACTTTCAAAAATCATTTTTATAAACAACCACACATCATTCAAGCAATCAATAATTCAATCCAGTAAACAACCACTTCCATAAGACTCACATAATCATAGAAATATATTATTCACATTAATATCTATTTATAAAAATTTTGTATAATAAAATAAATTTTAAGAAGAACTCCTACCTCGATCGTGACTTAACTACGTGACAAGACTCTTTTTCTCTCGGCCCGCAACAGTGGCAGCCGCTACCACAGCTCCATAACGCTTCCGCAACAACAACCGTAACCCAATCGTGACATGAAAGCACCGGTACTCAACCCTATGGCAAATAACGCTGCAAAACCTCAGCATAAGATAATAGAACAGTGACTAAAGGGTTTTGGAAGAAAACAACTTACTGTGCTAAGAAGGAACCGAGACAACGGAGTGGCAGCGACCCCCAAATAGGTCCGGTGAACTCCATCAGTAGCCGTTTTGACAACTATTATCCAAACAACGGCAGCGGCAGCTCAGGGAAACTCCATCACTGAACCCGAGTTTCACCTTTTTATTTTCAAAATACCAGTTCTAAATTTTTTTACCTATTCCAGGTAATTAAATTATTAATTTTATTTTAACTAAGCGGTTTATTATTTGATTCTTAAATCCGGTTTTTACATTCTCCCCTCTTAATTAGTAATTTTGTCCCCAAATTTCGAATTGTCTATAAACAATCTAAAGTAGTTCATCTCCCTTTTAGAGTTGAGTTCCTATACGCTCTCGTCCACTCTGGATCGGCTCTGAGCGACCTTAACCAGCGGAACTTCCTTTCCGCAATGTCCATTGGCACTAATTTGAAACTTAATTAATCTTGGTTTTCTTCTTCTCCAACTCCTAGTCCTTAATTCTTTACTAACCTTTAAAACGAAATGTGCTTATATCCTCAACATTGTCTCAAATTCATACTTACATCCTTTATTCCTAATTACCACGCCATGACTTAACCAAATTTAAGCCTATACCTTACTCATTATCCTCACTCTTAGCTCCCTCAAATCAACCTCAATACTGATGATTTGATTTTTGTGTGGTCTAGAATTTCACAGTTGAAGTCTCGTTGCAAGTATAATTTCTAAACTAACAATAATCCTTTCATATAAAAATTTGTTTGTCACTAAAACAAACCCCTAAAATCTATAAATCGAAGTATTTAAACCTCGGGTCGTTCTCCCTAGGAATTGCAATAAAGTGTTCTTGTTATTAGTTATGAGATATTTTGGGATTTTTGAGATTTTAGACAAGAAATATAAATGGCAAAGAAAATAAACTAACAACTAACAAAGCTCTTGGCAAGATGTGAGAACTAGAAGTCCTATCCTAGTTATCCTCCTCAATTGTGACCACAAATTATTCATTGCTACCACTTAGTTAACCTCTAACCATGGAGGAAAGTCAAGTGGATGAATTAACTTGATTCCACAAGTCCTAGCCAATTCCCAAGGGAAAGACTAGCTTTAGTGGTATCCAAATCAATTAGCAACTTCTAATTATCAATCAACAAAGAAATTAGATAACTCAAGCGTCACTAATTACTCTACCTAGGCCAAGAGGAATAAAATCTATACTAAAATCCAACCAAGCATTTCATCAAACACTTGGAAGGCACAAAGGAAAAGCATAGTAAATTAATAACAAGAGTAGAATCTAACAACAATTGAATGTAAGAAATCAACAACAACAATCAAAAGGAACATAATTATTATGAATTACCTCAAATAGAATTGGAAGAAAGTAGAAGAGACAAGAGTAGATCTACAACAAAGCATGAGAACAACATAAAGGAAATTACAATAAAAGAATAGAAGAATGATGATTGCAACAACAAGGAATTGAGAAGAAGAAGTAGAAGAGATCTTGAATGAAAACCTAGATCTAAGAACTAAACCTAATCCTAATCCTAATTCTAGAGAGAAGTTAGTGCTTCTCTCTTTAGAAACTAACTCTAACTACTTCTAAAACTAAACTAAAGCTAATGATCAAAAGTAAGTTAATTCCCCTTCAATCCTTGGCTTAAATATCATCAGAAATGAGTTGCATTAAGTGAATCATGTGCAACCATCGGCGTGTACGCATACAGTGCGCGTGCACGACCCTATGTACGATGCAACTATGACAAATCTTATATCATTTCGAAGCCCCGGATGTTAGCTTTCCAATGCAACTGGAACCGTATCATTTGGACCTCTGTAGCTCAAGTTATGGTCAATTAAGTGCAAAGAGGTCGGCTTGATAGCTTTTGCGATTCTTTCATTTCTTCATGAGTTCTCCATTTTTACATGCTTTTTCTTCATTCCCTTGATCCAATCCTTACCTCCTAAATCTAAAATCACTTAACAAATATATCAAGGCATCTAATGGAATCAAGGTGAATTAAATTTAGCTATTTTAAGACCTAAAAAGCATGTTTTCACTCTTGAACACAATTAAGGGAGAAGTTATAAAACCATGCTATTTCATTGAATAAATGTGGTTAAAAGGTGACAAAATCCCCCAAAATCAATACAAGATAAACCCTACAAATGGGGTTTATGAACCTCCCCACACTTAAACCAAGCATGTCCTCATGCTTAAACCAAGAGAAAGCAAAGGGTATCAACATTTATTTAATGTGAACTAATCTAAATGCAACCTAAACTATATGCATCTATCTATATGAATGCAACTAAATACAAAATGATTCTACCTACTTGGTTAAAAATAAATCAATATCCAAGACATACATGCACAAATAGGGCTAAGATCATATAACAATTCATGAATCCTACCAATTCAAATATAAAAATGTAGTTCAAATAAACTTGCAAGAAGAATGCTCATGAAAGCCAGGAATCAAGGAATTGAGCATCGAACCCTCACTAGAAGTGTTTGCACTCTAGTCACTCAAGTGTATCGGGTCAATTCTCTCAATTCTCCCTTAATCATGCTTTCCAAGATTTGTTTTTCATCTAACAATCGACATTTATTTCATGCATGCATACATCTATCATGAGGACTTTTCATAGGTTGTAATGGGGCTAGGGTCAAGGTAGGATGCATATTTGGTCAAGTGGACTTGAAATTTGAATCTTTGGTAAGCTTAAACTTCCCACCTAACCTATGTAGCAACCTATACAATTAAGTTCTAACCTAACTACCCATTCTTCACTTGTTCACATACTCATGCATTCTTTTTCCTTTTGGTTACAACACATATGCATTGATTATTATTGAAATTCACTTGGGGCATTTTGTCCCCTTTTTATTACTTTCCTTTTTCTTTTTCTTTTCTTTCTATTTTTTTTCTTTTCCATACTTACTTACTCTTTTTTTTCTTTTTCTTTTGTTTTTCTCATTTTTTCTTTCTTTCAAACTATATACAAGAACATCAATGTATAAGGTTTAATCATTTGATTAATACATGAGTATGTACCCAATTTCCAAAATTGTTAACAAAAATAGAAAATACACTTTTACTTCAACCAATGTCCCAAGTTTCCCATACCCAAATGATAAACATTCTCAATAGCCTAAGCTAATCAAAGATCCAAATTAAGGACATTTATTATTTTTTGCTTAGGGGTAGTGATGTGCTACAATTAAGAACAAAAGGGATTAAATAGGCTCAAATTGGCTAACAATGATTAATGAAAGGTAGGCTATTTAGGTAAGTGAGCTAAATAAAATGATGGCCTTAATCATATAAATGCATGTATACATGGAATAATGGACATATAAAATCAAACAAAGCAAGGATTACAATCATAGAAAGAGAACAATGCACACAAGAATGGAAATAAATGGTTATAAGATGTAACCACGTCATTAGGCTCAAATCTCACATGATTGTGTTCTTAGCTCAAAAACCATGTTCCAAAATAAATTTTTTCAAGCAAGTTCAACAAAAAAATTTTTTTGAATTCGTAGGGTGCCCTAAAACAGTTTCTTGGAAAAGCAATCATCACCCTAACCAAGTAGTCCTAATAAGAAAGAAGTGGTAAACATATGTACAAATTCTAACTAACATGCAACCTATCATGCAATGCAATAACTAACTAACATTAGTGTTGGGAAAGAAAATTGTTACCCCTGGAGATCGGTCAGACGACCTCCCCACACTTGAAGATTGCACCGTCCTCGATGCATGCACAAAAGAGCAAGGTGGACGGGTTGAAACAACTGATGAGCTTCTTCAAAAGGTTGTGCGAATGAACTTGTTTGTTGCCCCATTTAGAAACTTTTCCTTTTTCCTTCTTTTGGTGGCCAACCTAAAAAGAGAGAAAAAAAAGAAAATTAAGCCTATAAGAAAGATATCAAAGCAAATAGGACATAAGCGGGGGCTAATGCCAAATAAAAGTAGGGTTCTCAAGTACATGGTAGTTAAGCATGTAAGTGAGGAAGCAATATAGGCAAAGGGCATATCAACTAATACTTGATGCAAGAGTGAAATCGAAGCATGGAGAGCATGTTGAGCATCAAGTTCAAATAAGAAAGAGTGGGTCATCAAAAACACTATGAGTTCATATCAATACACAAAGACACAAGAGTCATACAAGATTAAGCATTGATTTGAAAGTTTCATCACCCACCAATATCAAACAAGTCAAAAAGCACTAAAATAATGCAAGAAATTCTCAACAATTGAGTAAGAGAGTTCAACACCATTATTAAAATAAGAAACTCGAAAAAAATTAAAGTAAAAACAAGTTATAAAAACAAAATGAAAATGCAAAGAATAAAAGTATACGAATGCGATAAACAAAAGAAAATGGAAGAGGGGGAAAAAACTCTTTTTTTTTTACCGACGCGGACGCGCACGGTGCGCTCACGCGTCGATGTGCATACCGTCCGAGGGACGCGTATGTGCCAGGTGCGCATACGCATAAGTTGTGTCAGGCGTAGGGCACCGCGTCAGCCCAAGGTTGGCACAACTCTCTGGAAAATGGACCAGGAGTGCAGGTGGCGCAAACAACGCGTGCGCGCACAGCGTGCGTACGCGTGCATTGCGCAATTTGAATCAAAGATGCGCATGCGCCAGGTGCGCGCACGTGTGGGTTGGTTTGTGCCTTAGGCCCAATGTTCGCATAGTGCAGGCCTAACTCTCGGGTTTTTGGCTGAGGAGGGAATTTTTTGCATCCACGCGTACGCGCCATGTACGCGTGCGCGTGGATGGTCAAAAATGCCTGAAGCGCGCGTACGCGCCATGTACGCATACGCGTGGATGGTGCTCTATTTTTCAAAATTTTTCCAAGTTCTTGCACCAAACCAAGCATTCCAAACCTCCAAATAGCTACTAAAACACCCTAAAATCTTATTTAACATATTATACTACCAAATAAACTCAACAAACCAATAAAAACATGAAATTAAACTAATTTTACCAATATTTACAAAAGAGAAAATGAAAAAATTTTACCATGGTGGGGTGTCTCCCACCTAGCACTTTTGTTTATTGTCCTTAAGTTGGACTTATGGGGAGCTCTTGTCAAGGTGGCTTGTGCTTATACTCATCCTTGAACTCCCACCAATGCTTGGTTCTCCATTGTGCCTCATTCTTCAAAATTAATATCTCAAGCTTTGATGGAGTTCTACACACACCATGGGCTCCCAAATTTGATTTTCTTGTGCGATCCAAGGTCCCACACTTTGTTTTGACACCCGTCTTGAGTTGATTATCATTAATCCATCTGGGTGGTAAGCAAGAGGAATTCTCAAGGTGATACCAAGCTCTCCTTTTAGACCCATTCAATTGAGCACTAGCCCAACCCTTGCATCTAAGCTTTGAAGTATCAACCAAAATGAGCCTCGATTTGCAACGCCATCCGCTAAACATTCTTCTCTTACGCTTTATCCCGCAAATCATCCTAAGTTGACCATCCGTTTCAAGCAAACCATACTCAAGTGGGACAATAAAGCCAATAAAAATGAGTTTTACCCACTCAAGTGAAGGAATATATGACGACCTAGGCAAAGAGGCTTCTAAGGATATTGACAAAGCGTACTCAACTCCCGTCCTTCTTTTTCTAAGGACTTTCACTTCTTCACAAGATTTTTCAAATTCAATCCTTTGTTTGTCAATTTCATCTAACTCTTCTCCGTCACTCAAATCATAAATGGGAGGACGAGAGAAATCTACCTCCACATTGCTTTCTATCTCGTCAAGAGAAGGTTCTTCAAGTTCAAAGGATTCACCACCACTAAGATTTGATGCTTGATCTTCATCACCAAGGGAACTCAATTCTTGCTCCCTTCCTTCCAAGTCTTCATATGGAATATGCCTTGGAGGTTGTGCACGTTCCTCCTCAACATCAACTTCAATCTTTTTGGAGGAGTTGTCTATAACTTTAGGTTCCCATGGAGGTTCCACATCTCCAAAGTCTTCAACCACTTCTTCATCTTCTTCAATTATCATCGGTTCCTCCAATTGTTCTAACACAAAGTAGCATTCCTCCTTTTCCACCGGAGTTTCCAATCTCTCCTTTCATGCTATGCGCTTCCTTGGAGTCTTCACATGTAGCTAGGGAAGTCTCTTGAGTATTCAAGCATTAGGAGGCTAATTGGGTTACTACCTTGGTCAAGGTAGCCACAAATTGTTTCACATCCCTTTTCATCTCATCTTGCCCTTGAAGAAGAACACCAAGGGTTTTATCCATTAGAGATTGGGGTGGATAGGAGAGTTCATTATTTTGGAGAAAGGATTCATGATAGGAAAGTGGTTCCTCTTGGTAAGGGTGTGGAGGTGGTGGTTCTTGGGAGTATTGATGTTGGAATGGTGGTGATTCTATATATGGCTCATATGGTTCAAAAGGTGGTTGGTATGGCGGATAATATGGATTAGGGTCATATGGAGGTGTTTGGTGAAAAGAGGCTTGTGAGTATGGTTGAGGGCTATGTTGAGGACATGGCTCATAGGTATATGGTGGTGGTTCTTGAAAGTCACAAGGAGATTCACCATAGCCATTGGATTGGTATGCATCATAGAATGGCTCTTCTTCATAGTGCATTGGTGGAGGTTGTTGCCATGAGGGTTAATCATATGCATATGGCTCCTCCCACCTTTGAGTATCCCATCCTTGATACACATCTTCATTGTAGCTCCCATTTCCTACAACATAATTGTAACCAAGCTCATAGCCAAAGTGAGAATCCATGATAGCAAGAGAAAAGGAAAATAAAATCAAATGAAAAACAAAGAAAACCAAATCCTAAAACTAGCAAATACTAACAAAGAAGCAAAAATCAAGCTATTCACAATATTCACATATATACAATAACCAATAACATAACACCATTGCAAGTCCCTGGCAACGGCGCCATTTTGATGATTAGATTTTTGTGTGGTCTAGAATTTCACAATTGAAGTCTCATTACAAGTATAGTTTCTGAACTAACAATAATCCTTTCATACAAAAGTTTGTTTGTCACTAAAATAAACCCCTAAAAATTTGTTATTGGTTATGAGATATTTTGGGGTTTTTGAGATTTTAGACAAGAAATATAAATGGCAAAGAAAATAAACTAACAACTAACAAAGCTCTTGGCAAGATGTGAGAACTAGAAGTCCTATCCTAGTTATCCTCCTCAATTGTGACCACAAATTGTTCATTGCTACCACTTAGTTAACCTCTAACCATGGAGGAAAGTCAAGTGGATGAATTAACTTGATTCCACAAATCCTAGCCAACTTCCAAGGGAAAGACTAGCTTTAGTGGTATCCAAATCAATTAGCAACTTCTAATTATCAATCAACAAAGGAATTAGGTAACTCAAGCATTACTAATTACTCTACCGAAGCCAAGAGGAATAAAATCTATACTAAAATCCAACCAAGCATTTCATTAAACACTTGGAAGGCACAAAGGAAAAGCATAGTAAATTGATAATAAGAGTAGAATCTAACAACAATTGAATGTAAGAAATCAACAACAATAATCAAAAGGAACACAATTATTATGAATTACCTTAAATGGAATTGGAAGAAAGTAGAAGAGACAAGAGTAGATCTTCAACAAAGTATGAGAACAACATAAAGGAAATTACAACAAAAGAATAGAAGAATGATGATTGCAACAATAAGGAATTGAGAAGAAGAAGTAGAAGAGATCTTGAATGAAAACCTAGATTTAAGAACTAAACCTAATCCTAATCCTAATTCTAGAGAGAAGTTAGAGCTTCTCTCTCTAGAAACTAACCTTAACTACTTCTAAAACTAAACTAAAGCTAATTATCAAAAGTAAGTTAATTTCCCTTCAATCCTTAGCTTAAATATCATCAGAAATGAGTTGGATTAGGCCCACAAGACTTCTAAAATTGCTGGCCACGAGTTGCATTAAGTGAATCATGTGCAACCATCGGTGAGTACGCGTACAGTGCACCTGCGCGCCCCTATGCGTGATGCAACTATGGCAAATCTTATATCATTTCGAAGCCCGGGTGTTAGCTTTCCAACGCAACTAGAACCGCATCATTTAAATCTTTGTAGCTCAAGTTATGGTCGATTAAGTGAGAAGAAGTCGGCTTGACAGCTTTTGCGATTCCTTTATTTCTTCATGAGTTCTCCATTTTTACATGCTTTTTCTTCATTCCCTTGATCCAATCCTTGCCTCCTAAATCTGAAATCACTTAACAAACATATCAAGGTATCTAATGGAATCAAGGTGAATTAAATTTAGCTATTTTAAGACCTAAAAAGCATGTTTTCACTCTTGAGCACAATTAAGGGAGAAGTTATAAAACCATGCTATTTCATTGAATAAATGTGGTTAAAAGGTGACAAAATACCCCAAAATCAATACAAGATAAACCTACAAATGGGGTTCATCAAATACCACATCAGCATTTCAACTCAATATGTTCCAAATTCATCTTTCAAATCAATCATTGTTTTCATTAATCTGCTAACCTTTCAGGTATTCAAAACCTAAGATAATTCCGGTTACCATTTTATTACTCCTATTCGCAACCATACCAATTATAATCCTAAAAATTTTTCCACAATACCACCATACCATTTATTCTGCATTTAATTATTCAATTCATTTACAATTTCACCAATGTATACAATTCAACCTCCCTTAAACATACTAAACAACTAGTGAATTTCTACCTATCATAACTAAATTCAAATGTCAAACCAAGCCAAAATCAAGTCTAAAATCATGTTCACTTGTTTCTCTCCACTTCTACCTACCTCTGCACTCGAAAATTTCCCCTATAATTCACAAGTAAATCAAAAATCAAATGGGGTTACTCTCATTCTCTCTTCGTGTACGTGGTCGACCTTGCCTGCAAGGCACCATTTGGGTCTCCTGTCCACATCAAACAATCGATATCAAGGTGATTAGTCTCAATATCTCAATCTCAGCACTTCAATTATCCCAAAAATGTCCTCACAAACAAGCATGCTATGAATATCAAACAGATATTCTAAATAGCATGAAAGAGAAAATCAAACAACCCAGAGTGTGCAACAAAGCACAATCGATCCATCCCTCAAACTCACAAGGACGAACTACTCTAATACCGTAAATGTAACACCCTATTACCCTAGGCCTTACCTCTAGCTATAAAGAAAAGGATAACAAAGTGCCACGACAGTTCTAAAGCTCATACCATACTATATGTATATAGAAAAAAGTAGTAAAACGGGCACTACAAGAAAAATACCCATTCAGCCACACTTTTTTAAGCTACATTTGAAAAGTGTAGCCTATTCTGTGAATAGGCTATGCATAGGCTACGCTTTTCTCTGTGTTGCCTTGCTTTTTATATGAGAAAAGGATACACAATTGTGGCATCATTTAAAAAGTGTAGCCTTAGGTATTTTAGAAATCACTTATAAAGCGTAGCCGTTGGTTGATATCTATAGGTTCACTTTTTGTATCAAAGGGGACGCTTTTAAAGAGTAGCCTATTTATTAAGTTTTGGGTGCATTTGAAAAGTGATGCCTAATGTGTCTAGAACAAAGAATTTGACACTTAGTGAATTTTTCCCTCTTTTCCCTGAAAGCAAAGTCACATACACACTTAGTGAAATTTTTGTCATTCCCTCCAAAGAACAACGCACCCTCATTCATCCTTGCAACCCTGCCTCGCCTGCACCTACTTCGTACACCCTCGCAACCCTGCCTCCAAAGCTCACTGTCGATCGTCACCCCCCATTCACTCTCTTCACTCTCGCCGTTGACCCTCTCCCTCCAAATCTCACTGATCACCTCCAAAGCACGCACCTTTATCCCCTTTCGTAAGCCCTCGCAACCCTGCCTCCAAAGCTCACCATCGATCGTCGCACCCCACTCACTCTCTTCACTCTTGCCATTAACCCTCTCACTGTCGCTCTTGCCATTGACCCTCTCATACAAGAAGAAACCCTCTCAATCTCGCCACTCACCATCGTCGCCCCCCACTCACCACTCTCCACATTGCTGCACCGCTGACCGTCGCTCCTCTTCGCTATCTTGCACTGATCGTCGCTGCGCCGCCCTCACCATCATCGCTGCTGCCGTTCTCACCATCGTCATCTCCGTGCTTCTCATCATCGTCTTCTCTGTGCTCACATCATTGAATAGGTATGTAGTGATTTCTATTTGGTTCTGAAATTTCAGAGGCTTAGGATTCCTATTTTAGGATTCCTATTTTAGGATTTTGGTGCGCGAAATTGTGAACAATACTTTTCACAACTCTCATAATCCCCGGTCATGAACTCCAAGAACTTGGTAGCTCAATCCCATGGCATTACACAACTTCGCACAACTAACCAGCAAGTGCACTGGGTTGTCCAAGTAATACCTTACGTGAGTAAGGGTCGATCACACGGAGATTGTTAGTATGAAGCAAGCTATGGTCATCTTGTAAATCTTAGTCAGGCAGACTCAAATGGATATGGTGATGAACAAAAATAACATAAAAGATTAAGATAGAGATACTTATGTAATTCATTGGTAGGAACTTCAGATAAGCGCATGAAGATGCCTTCCCTTCCGTCTCTCTGCTTTCCTACTGTCTTCATCCAATCCTTCTTCTTCCTTTCCATGGCAAGCTTGTGTAGGGTTTCACTGTTGTCAATGGCTACCTCCCATCCTCTCAGTGAAAGCGATTGCATATGCCCTATCACGGCACGCGGAATTCAGCTGTCGGTTCTCGGTCAGGCCGGAATAGAATCCATTGATTCTTTTGCGTCTGTCACTAACGCCCCGCCTGCTAGGAGTTTGAAGCGCGTCACAGTCATTCAATCATTGAATCCTACTCAGAATACCACAGACAAGGTTAGACCTTCCGGATTCTCTTGAATGCTGCCATCAGTTCTCGCCTATACCACGAAGACTCTGATCTCACGGAATGGTTGGCTCGTTTGTCAGGCGAGCACTCGGTTGTCAGGCGATCAACCATGCATCGTGCAATCAGGAATCCAAGAGATATTCACTAGAGCCTTGATTGCTTGTAGAACAAAAGTGGTTGTCAGTCACCTTGTTCATGGGTGAGAATGATGATGAGTGTCACGGATCATCACATTCATCAAGTTGAAGAACAAGTGATTTCTTAGAACAAGAACAAGCGGAATTGAATGGAAGAACAATAGTAATTGCATTAATACTCGAGGTACAGCAGAGCTCCACACCTTAATCTATGGTGTGTAGAAACTCCACCGTTGAAAATACATAAGCATAAGGTCTAGGCATGGCCGTGAGGCCAGCCTCCCAATGATCTAAGAACTAGATGTCCAAAGATGATCAAAGGATCAAAAACAATCCAAAGATCAGAAGATCCAAATACAATAGCAAAAGGTCCTACTTATAGAAAACTAGTAGCCTAGGGTGTACAGAGATGAGTAAATGACATAAAAATCCACTTCCGGGCCCACTTGGTGTGTGCTTGGGCTGAGCAATGAAGCAATTTCGTGTAGAGACTCTTCTTGGAGTTAAACGCCAGCTTTTATGCCAGTTTGGGCGTTTAACTCCCATTTGGGTGCCAGTTCCAGCGTTTAACGCTGGGATTCCTGAGGGTGACTTTGAACGCCGGTTTAGGCCATCAAATCTTGGGCAAAGTATGGACTATCATATATTGCTGGAAAGCCCAGGATGTCTACTTTCCAACGCCGTTGATAGCGCGCCAATTGGGCTTCTGTAGCTCCAGAAAATCCACTTCGAGTGCAGGGAGGTCAGAATCCAACAGCATCTGCAGTCCTTTTCAGTCTCTGAATCAGATTTTTGCTCAGGTCCCTCAATTTCAGCCAGAAAATACCTGAAATCACAGAAAAACACACAAACTCATAGTAAAGTCCAGAAAAGTGATTTTTAACTAAAAACTAATAAAAATATACTAAAAACTAACTAGATCATACCAAAAACATACTAAAAACAATGCCAAAAAGTGTATAAATTATCCGCTCATCACAACACCAAACTTAAATTGTTGCTTGTCCTCAAGCAACTGAAAATCAAATAAGATAAAAAGAAGAGAATATGCAATGAATTCCAAAAACATCTATGAAGATCAGTATTAATTAGATGAGCGGGGCTTTTAGCTTTTTGTCTCTGAACAGTTTTGGCATCTCACTCTATCCTTTGCAACTCAGAATGATTGGCTTCTTTAGGAACTCAGAATCCAGATAGTGTTATTGATTCTCCTAGTTAAGTATGATGATTCTTGAACACAGCTACTTATTGAGTCTTGGCCGTGGCCCAAAGCACTCTGTCTTCCAGTATTACCACCGGATACATACATGCCACAAACACATAATTGGGTGAACCTTTTTAGATTGTGACTCAGCTTTGCTAAAGTCCCCAATTAGAGGTGTCCAGGGTTCTTAAGCACACTCTTTTTGCCTTGGATCACAACTTTATTTCTTTCTTTTTCTTTCTTTTTCTCTTTCTTTTTCGTTTTTTTTTTGTATTCACTGCTTTTTCTTGCTTCAAGAATCATTTTTAATGATTTTTCAGATCCTCAGTAACATGTCTCCTTTTTCATCATTCTTTCAAGAGCCAACATTCATGAACCGCAAATTCAAAAGACATATGCACTGTTTAAGCATACATTCAGAAGACAAAAGTAATGCCACCACATCAAAATAATTAAACTGTTATAAAATTCAAAATTCATGCAATTCTTTTTCTTTTTAATTAAGCACGTTTTTTTTTTCAAGAAAGGTGATGGATTCATAGGACATTCATAACTTTAAGGCATAGACACTTAAGACACTAATGATCACAAGACACAAACATAGATAAACATAAGCATAAAATTCGAAAAACAGAAGAATAAAGAACAAGGAAATCAAAGAACGGGTCCACCTCAGTGATGGCGGCTCTTTCTTTCTCTTGAAGATCCTATGGAGTGCTTGAGCTCCTCAATGTCTCTTCCTTGTCTTTGTTGTTCCTCTCTCATGATTCTTTGATCTTCTCTAATTTCATGGAGGATGATGGAGTGTTCTTGATGCTCCACCCTTAGTTGTCCCATGTTGGAACTCAATTCTCCTAGGGAGGTGTTCAGTTGCTCCCAATAGTTTTGTGGAGGAAAGTGCATCCCTTGGGGCATCTCAGGGATCTCATGATGAGTGGGGTCTCTTGTGTGCTCCATTCTTTTCTTAGTGATGGGCTTATCCTCATCAATGGGGATGTCTCCCTCTATGTCAACTCCCACTGAATAACAGAGGTGACAAATGAGATGAGGAAAGGCTAACCTTGCTAAGGTAGAGGACTTGTCCGCCACCTTATAGAGTTCTTGGGCTATAACCTCATGAACTTCCACTTCTTCTCCAATCATGATGCTATGAATCATGATGGCCCGGTCTAGAGTAACTTCGGATCGGTTGCTAGTGGGAATGATTGAGCGTTGAATGAACTCCAACCATCCTCTAGCCACGGGTTTGAGGTCATGCCTTCTCAATTGAACCGGCTTGCCTCTTGAATCTCTCTTCCATTGTGCGCCCTCTTCACATATGACTGTGAGGACTTGGTCCATCCTTTGATCAAAGTTGACCCTTCTAATGTAAGGGTGTTCATCTCCTTGCATCATGGGCAAATTGAATGCCAACCTTACACTTTCCGGACTAAAATCCAAGTAATTCCCCCGAACCATAGTAAGATAATTCTTTGGATTCGGGTTCACACTTTGATCATGGTTCTTGGTGATCCATGCATTGGCATAGAACTCTTGAACCATCAAGATTCCGACTTGTTGAATGGGGTTGGTAAGAACTTCCCAACCTCTTCTTCGGATCTCATGTCGGATCTCCGGATATTCACCCTTTTTGAGTGAAAAGGGGACCTCGGGGATCACCTTCTTCAAGGCCACAACTTCATAGAAGTGGTCTTGATGCACCCTTGAGATGAATCTCTCCATCTCCCATGACTCGGAGGTGAAAGCTTTTGCCTTCCCTTTCCTCTTTTTAGAGGTTTCTCCGGCCTTGGATGCCATAAATGGTTATGGAAAAACAAAAAGCAATGCTTTTACCACACCAAACTTAAAATGTTTGCTCGTCCTCGAGCAAAAGAAGAAAGAAGAGAGTAGAAGAAGAAGAAATGAGGAGAAAGGGAATGGCTTTGTATTCGGCCAAAGGGGAGAGAGATGGTGTTTAAGGTGTGTGAAAATGAAGGAGTGAAGGAGGGTTTATATAAGAGAGGGGGAGAGGGTTGTTCGGCCATGTGAGGGTGGGTTTGGGTGGGAAAGTGGTTTGAATTTGAATGGAGGGGTAGGTGGGGTTTTATGAAGGATGGATGTGAGTGGTGAAGAGAAAGAGGGGATTTGATAGGTGAGGCGTTTTTGGGGAAGAGGTGTTGAGGTGATTGGTGAAGAAGAGAGAGAGAGTGGTAGGGTAGGTGGGGATCCTGTGGGGTCCACAGATCCTGAGGTGTCAAGGAAAAGTCATCCCTGCACCAAATGGCATGCAAAATCACGTTTTGTGCCATTTCTGGCGTTAAACGCCGGGCTGGTGCCCATTCCTGACGTTTAACACCGGGTTCTTGCCCTTTTCTGGCGTTTAACGCCAGTCTGGTGCCCTTTTCTGGCGTTAAACGCCCAGAATGGTGCCAGACTGGGCGTTAAACGCCCAACGGCTAACCTTACTGGCGTTTAAACGCCAGTAAGTGCGTCCTCCAGGGTGTGCTATTTTTCTTCCTGTTTTTCATTCTGTTTTTGCTTTTTTCATTGATTTTGTGACTTCTCATGATCATCAACCTATAAAAAAGATAAAATAACAAAAGGAAATAGTTAATTATAAAACATTGGGTTGCCTCCCAACAAGCGCTTCTTTAATGTCATTAGCTTGACAGAGGGCTCTCATGGAGCCTCACATTTTCTCAGAGCAATGTTGGAACCTCCCAACACCAAACTTAGAGTTTGAATGTGGGGGTTCAACACCAAACTTAGAGTTTGGTTGTGGCCTCCCAACACCAAACTTAGAGTTTGACTGTGGGGGCTCTGTTTGGCTCTGTTTTGAGAGAAGATCTTCATGCTTCTTCTCCATGGTGATAGAGGGATATCCTTGAGCCTTAAACACAAGGGATTCTTCATTCACTTGAATGATTAACTCTCCTCTATCAACATCAATCACAGCATTTGCTGTGGCTAGGAAGGGTCTGCCAAGGATGATGGATTCATCCATGCACTTCCCAGTCTCTAGGACTATGAAATCAGTAGGGATGTAATGGTCTTCATCTTTTACCAGAACATCCTCTACAAGTCCATGAGCTTGTTTTCTTGAGTTGTCTGCCATCTCTAGTGAGATTTTTGCAGCTTGCACCTCAAAGATCCCTAGCTTCTCCATTACAGAGAGGGGCATGAGGTTTACACTTGACCCTAAGTCACACAAGGCCTTCTTGAAGGTCATGGTGCCTATGGCACAAGGTATTGAAAACTTCCCAGGATCCTGCCTCTTTTGAGGCAGTTTCTGCCTAGACAAGTCATCCAGTTCTTTGGTGAGCAAAGGGGGTTCATCCTCCCAAGTCTCATTTCCAAATAACTTGTCATTTAGCTTCATGATTGCTCCAAGGTATTTAGCAACTTGCTCTTCAGTGACATACTCATCCTCTTCAGAGGAAGAATACTCATCAGAGCTCATGAATGGCAGAAGTAATTCCAATGGAATCTCTATGGTCTCATTTTGAGCCTCAGATTCCCATGGTTCCTCATTGGGGAACTCAATGGAGGCCAGTGGACGTCCAGTGAGGTCTTCCTCAGTGGCGTTCACTGCCTCTTCTTCCTCCCAGAATTCGGCCATGTTAATGGCTTTGCACTCTCCTTTTGGATTTTCTTCTGTGTTGCTTGGGAGAGTACTAGGAGGGAGTTCAGTAACTTTCTTGCTCAGCTGTCCCACTTGTGCCTCCAAATTCCTAATGGAGGACCTTGTTTCAGTCATGAAACTTTGAGTGGTTTTGATTAGATCAGAGACCATGGTTGCTAAGTCAGAGGGGTTCTGCTTAGAACTCTCTGTCTGTTGCTGAGAAGATGATGGAAAAGGCTTGCCATTGCTAAACCTGTTTCTTCCACCATTATTGATATTGAAACCTTGTTGAGGTCTTTCTTGATTCTTCCATGAGAAATTTGGGTGATTTCTCCATGAAGAATTGTAGGTGTTTCCATAGGGTTCTCCTAGGTAATTCACCTCTTCTATTGAAGGGTTCTCAGGATCATAGGCTTCTTCCTCAGATGAAGCTTCCTTAGTACTGCTTGGTGCATTTTGCATTCCAGACAGACTTTGAGAGATCAAATTGACTTGTTGAGTCAATATTTTGTTCTGAGCCAATATGGCATTCAGAGCATCAATCTCAAGAACTCCTTTCTTCTGATTAGTCCCATTGTTCACAGGATTCCTTTCAGAAGTGTACATGAATTGGTTATTTGCAACCATTTCAATTAGCTCTTGAGCTTCTGTAGGCGTCTTCTTCAGATGAAGAGATCCTCCAGCAGAGCTATCCAAAGACATCTTGGACAGTTCAGAGAGACCATCATAGAAAATACCTATGATGCTCCATTCAGAAAGCATGTCAGAAGGGCACTTTCTGATTAATTGTTTGTATCTTTCCCAAGCTTCATAGAGGGATTCTCCATCCTTTTGTCTGAAGGTTTGGACTTCCACTCTAAGCTTGCTCAATTTTTGAGGTGGAAAGAACTTTGCCAAGAAGGCATTGACTAGCTTTTCCCAAGAGTCCAGGCTTTCTTTAGGTTGAGAGTCCAACCATATTCTAGCTCTGTCTCTTACAGCAAAAGGGAATAGCATCAGTCTGTAGACCTCAGGGTCAACCCCATTAGTCTTGACTGTGTCACAGATTTGCAAGAATTCAGCTAAGAACTGATGAGGATCTTCCAATGGAAGTCCATGGAACTTGCAATTCTGTTGCATTAGAGAAACTAATTGAGGCTTAAGCTCAAAGTTGTTTGCTCCAATAGCAGGGATAGAGATGCTTCTCCCATAGAAGTCGAGAGTAGGTGCAGTAAAGTCACCCAGCACCTTCCTTGCATTGTTTGCATTGTTGTTGTTTTCGGCTGCCATGTGTTCTTCTTCTTTGAAGAATTCGGTCAGGTCCTCTAAAGAGAGTTGTGCTTTGGCTTCTCTTAGCTTTCTCTTCAAGGTCCTTTCAGGTTCAGGATCAGGCTCAACAAGAATGCTTTTGTCTTTGCTCCTGCTCATAAGAGAGAGAAGGGAACAAGAAAATGTGGAATCCTCTATGTCACAGTATAGAGATCCCTTGAAGTGTCAGAGGAAAAGAAGAGTAGAAGACAGAAGTAGAAAATTCGAACTTATCAAAGGAGATGGAGTTCGAATTTTGCATTAAGGAATAGTGTTAGTCCATAAATAGATGGATGTGAGGAGAAGGGAAGTAATTTTCGAAAATTAAGTGAAAGATTTTGAAAATATTTTTGAAAAACATTACTTAATTTTCGAAAATGAGAGTGGGAAAGAAATAAGATGATTTTTGAAAAAGATTTGAAATTAGAAATAAAAAAGATTTGATTGAAAACTATTTTAAAAAAGATGAGGTTAAGAAGATATGATTGATTTTAAAAATATGTGATTGAAAAGATATGATTTGAAAACAATTTTAAAAAGATTTGATTTTTTTTTAAAAAAATTAGTAACTTGGCTATCAAGAAAAGATATGATTCAAACATTAAACCTTTCTCAACAGAAAAGGCAACATACTTGAAATGTTGAATCAAATCATTAATTGATAGTAAGTATCTTTGAAAGAGGAAAGGAATTGATTTTGAAAACATTTGATTGAAAAGATATGATTTGAAAAAGATTTGATTTTGAAAAACTTTGAAAACTTGAAAAAAATTTGATTTGAAAACAAAATTCTCCCCCTTGTGCCATCCTGGCGTTAAACGCCCAGAATGGTGCACATTCTGGCGTTTAACGCCCAAAACTATACCCTTTTGGGCGTTAAACGCCCAACCAGGTACCCTGGCTGGCGTTTAAACGCCAGTCTGTCCTTCTTCACTGGGCGTTTTTGAACGCCCAGCTTTTTCTGTGCAATTCCTCTGCTGTATGTTATGAATCTTCAATTCTCTGTATTATTGACTTGAAAAGACACAAATTAAAAATATTTTTGGATTTCTAATAATCAAAATGCAACTAAAATCAAATAACAATGCATGCAAGACACCAAACTTAGCAGTTTGTATACCACTGACACTAACAATATGAGAATGCATATGAGACACACAAAATACTTCAAGTCAATAGAATTCAAAGATTAGAGCAAGTAAATCAGCAAGAACATCTTGAAGATCATTAAGACACATAACAATGCATGCAATTGACACCAAACTTAAGATGAGACACTAGACTCAAACAAGAAATTTTTGGATGATTTTTTTGATTTTTTTTTGTTTTGTGTTTTTCGAAAATTAAGTGGAAAAAGATATCAAAATTCTTAATGAGAATTCCAGGAATCAGTGCAATGTTAGTCTAAGACTCCGGTCCAGGAATTAGACATGGCTTCACAGCCAGCCAAGCTTTCAAAGAAAGCTTCGGTCCAAAACACTAGACATGGCCAAAGGCCAGCCAAGCCTTAGCAGATCACTGCTCCAAAAGCAAGATTGATAAATATCAACAAGCTCTTGTGATGACAAGTTGAAACCTCGGTCCAATGAGATTAGACATGGCTTCTCAGCCAGCCAGACTTCAACAATTCATCATGAAACTCTAGAATTCATCTTCAAGAATTTCGAAAAAAATACCTAATCTAAGCAACAAGATGAACCGTCAGTTGTCCAAACTGAACAATCCTTGGCATTGTTACCAAAAGCTTGCTCAAAACTTGAACAATCCCCGGCAACGGCGCCAAAAACTTGGTGCGCGAAATTGTGAACAATACTTTTCACAACTCTCATAATCCCCGGTCATGAACTCCAAGAACTTGGTAGCTCAATCCCATGGCATTACACAACTTCGCACAACTAACCAGCAAGTGCACTGGGTCGTCCAAGTAATACCTTACGTGAGTAAGGGTCGATCCCACGGAGATTGTTAGTATGAAGCAAGCTATGGTCATCTTGTAAATCTTAGTCAGGCAGACTCAAATGGATATGGTGATGAACGAAAATAACATAAAAGATTAAGATAGAGATACTTATGTAATTCATTGGTAGGAACTTCAGATAAGCGCATGAAGATGCCTTCCCTTCCGTCTCTCTGCTTTCCTACTGTCTTCATCCAATCCTTCTTCTTCCTTTCCATGGCAAGCTTGTGTAGGGTTTTACCGTTGTCAATGGCTACCTCCCATCCTCTCAGTGAAAGCGATTGCATATGCCCTGTCACGGCACGCGGAATTCAGCTGTCGGTTCTCGGTCAGGCCGGAATAGAATCCATTGATTCTTTTGCGTCTGTCACTAACGCCCCGCCTGCTAGGAGTTTGAAGCGCGTCACAGTCATTCAATCATTGAATCCTACTCAGAATACCACAGACAAGGTTAGACCTTCCGGATTCTCTTGAATGCTGCCATCAGTTCTCGCCTATACCACGAAGACTCTGATCTCACGGAATGGTTGGCTCGTTTGTCAGGCGAGCACTCGGTTGTCAGGCGATCAACCATGCATCGTGCAATCAGGAATCCAAGAGATATTCACTAGAGCCTTGATTGCTTGTAGAACAAAAGTGGTTGTCAGTCACCTTGTTCATGGGTGAGAATAATGATGAGTGTCACGGATCATCACATTCATCAAGTTGAAGAACAAGTGATATCTTAGAACAAGAATAAGCGGAATTGAATGGAAGAACAATAGTAATTGCATTAATACTCGAGGTACAGCAGAGCTCCACACCTTAATCTATGGTGTGTAGAAACTCCACCGTTGAAAATACATAAGCATAAGGTCTAGGCATGGCCGTGAGGCCAGCCTCCCAATGATCTAAGAACTAGATGTCCAAAGATGATCAAAGGATCAAAAACAATCCAAAGATCAGAAGATCCAAATACAATAGTAAAAGGTCCTACTTATAGAAAACTAGTAGCCTAGGGTGTACAGAGATGAGTAAATGACATAAAAATCCACTTCCGGGCCCACTTGGTGTGTGCTTGGGCTGAGCAATGAAGCAATTTCGTGTAGAGACTCTTCTTGGAGTTAAACGCCAGCTTTTATGCCAGTTTGGGCGTTTAACTCCCATTTGGGTGCCAGTTCCAGCGTTTAACGCTGGGATTCCTGAGGGTGACTTTGAACGCCGGTTTGGGCCATCAAATCTTGGGCAAAGTATGGACTATCATATATTGCTGGAAAGCCCAGGATGTCTACTTTCCAACGCCGTTGAGAGCGCGCCAATTGGGCTTCTGTAGCTCCAGAAAATCCACTTCGAGTGCAGGGAGGTCAGAATCCAACAGCATCTGCAGTCCTTTTCAGTCTCTGAATCAGATTTTTGCTCAGGTCCCTCAATTTCAGCCAGAAAATACCTGAAATCACAGAAAAACACACAAACTCATAGTAAAGTCCAGAAAAGTGATTTTTAACTAAAAAATAATAAAAATATACTAAAAACTAACTAGATCATACCAAAAACATACTAAAAACAATGCCAAAAAGTGTATAAATTATCCGCTCATCAGATTTTAATTTCGGATTTTCAATCTATGAAATATGGGTTTGTGAATTGTAATTTGATAACATGCATGCTGTTGTTGATGAATATGTGTTGTATTTTAGGGTTTGTGAACTGTGATTTAATATACAGCTTGTATATTTTCTCTGTACTTTTGTTTGTGAGACTGAATCCAAATGCAGTTAATAATTTTCTCAATGAATAAGTTGGCTTCCGTTTCTCTGTTTTCAGCTTCCATTTCTTCTAGAAAATAAGTTGGCTTTTGCTTCTATTTTCAGCTGTTCTATTTTCTCAATGAATAATACCTTCTAATGCTAAAAATGCAGTAAAAACTTGAGAAGTAAATTCCCCACCATGATCAGATTGTAGAGCTAAAATGGAGTGTCCTCTTTACTTTTCCATCCTCAATTTGTATTGTTTAAATACTTTAAAAGCTTCTGATTTATTGACCAAAAGAAAGATACTAGTATATTTGCTAAATGCATCAACAAAACTAATATAAAAATGAAAACCATTTCTTGAATTTTCTGGTGATGGTCCCTATATGTCTGCATACATTAATTGCAAAGGTTTAGTACAAATAGATGTAGAAAGATTAAATGGCAATTGATGCATTTTTTGCCATTGAAAAAAAGTCACATATATATAGGTAATAAAGAACTAGAATAAAGGAATATTGCATTTATTGAGAATAGTTTGAACAATTTTTAGAGCTGGATGTCTCAGTCTCTTATGCCATAGAGCAATTATATCAACATCTATTTTTTTGAAGTGAGTGCTGTTTTATTAACATTGCTAGAAACAAGATGCCCAACAGTCTCCTATTGATGCGAATAGCGGCCATGGATCAACACATTTTCCGAACTTAGATATAGTATGTCCTTTTCTATTCCTTGTTCCATAGTTTTTTACTTGCGTTTACATTAATTGCTATGGCTGAAAATGTTTGTTGTCTTTATTAACACTGAAGTTGTATTGCTATGGCTAAAATTTGTTTGTGTAATTCTGGTGGTTGTATTTTTGATTTTGTGCACTTGGTACATATGAATTTGTCCCTATATCTAATTTAAGTGTGAAAGTCTGGTTAATTAGTGCATGAAAATGGCTATAAGGACATGTCAGGATTGTGTTAAAGGAAATGGAAGAAAGAAACACTTGTAGATTTTCATGGTTTGAATGAAACAAGATAATACACAATTCCTTGAATTCACCTCTTCTGCTGTGACCATGTTATTTTTTTTGTATATGCTTTTTTGGTTTACTATGACTACGTGTTTCATTTAATTTTTATAATTACAAATGTCATTATGAATATTTTTTTAACTACTTTTCTATATAATTATGCAGGGTAACAATGAAGATTAAGCAATGAAGATTAAGCTGACTATTATTGTGGTTTATTGGCTAAGATAGAGTGCTATTTAGAATCTTTACATGTATGGTTGACTAATGATTTTTATTAGAAGATACTTTTATTGGCTAAGTGATATTATGGTTTTGATATGGCTATGCTTACTTTAGTTTGAGTTGTATGAATTTTTACAATTAACTTCATTCTAGTACTTTTGGATCAATGTTATAAATATATTTTGGTTAGAGACAATTTTTATTATATAAAAAAATTATTTAGTATAATTATGTATTTATTTTTATTTTGTAATATTCAACTCATTTATACATGTAATCATATTAACTATTATGTTGTATTAATAATTATTAGATAATTATATATATATATATATATATATATATATATATATATATATATATATATATATATATATATATATATATATATATATATATATACAGAAAAAAAGACCTAAGGCTACACTTATATGTACAGTAGCTATAGTATACAAAAAAAAAAAAAACGAGACCTAAGGCTACACTTATATACAGTAGCTATAGTATACAAAAAAAATGAGACCTAAGGCTACACTTATATACAGTAGCTATAGTATACAAGAAAAAAAGAGGGACCTAAGGCTACGCTTATAAAAAGTAGCTATGGTATACAATGTGGCTATGCTTTACAAGTGATGTAGTAGCGTTGAAAAGCATAGCCTATTCTAGAAGAATGAAAGCTGAAAAGCATAGTCTTTGGTCCTGGACAGCATCACTTGAAAAGCGTAGCCTATTTCCAAACGCCAAAAGCGTAGCCCTTGGTGCAGAAAAGCGTATCCTTTGAGAATAGGCAACGGTCGAATAGGAATCACCCCAAAAAGTGTAACCGTAGCCCAAAAAGCGTAGCCGTAGCCTAAGGCATCATTTTTTTTTCACTTTTGGCTACACTTTTCAAGTGTACCTGAATGGGTGTTTTTCTTGTAGTGGGGAAGCCCGATGAAGAAACAAAAGTTCAAAGTCGCATAAAGCGAAATTACAAAGCGCAAAACATTTACACACGATAACTAAAAGCTTAAAGGCACAAGATACAATATAAGACATAATATAATAATAATCAATATATATATATATATATATATATATATATATATATATATATATATATAAGTGTGATAAGCAAAAGAACACTAGCCATAGCCCGCGGAATTTAGGCCGACTAGTGACATACAGGGAATACAAAGTTTTTAAAAAGTTAAACAACAACATATATCTCTTAAATTTAGCCTCTAAGGCAACCAAAATACAAAAGAGGGACAATCTTCAATAAAATATCCAAAATACACAATAGAGATATCAAGAGATCCTCTGCTCTATCACTATCTAGCAACTTACCATGTTGGGTTGCGACTTGCATCTAAAAAATAACAACAAAATATGGTATGAGAACCAGATGTTCTCAGTATCGTAACAGTGCCCAATATATAAGATATAATGTTTCGAAATGCCAAAGGCAATCCTAGAACTTCACATCGAGTACAAATATTCAAGCTTAATAAAATATATATCTTAAACCATACCCAGGGTAACTTCATCACCTCTTTGAGAACAATTTCTTCATCACCGGGTTGAGCTTTCTTTGTGCTTGCACCACGGGTTTAGAATCTGCCTCCAATAGGATCTTGTACATGCACATAGTGGGGCTTATCCCTTTTAAGTCACTTATGGTCCACCCTATAGCATGTTTATGAGCTTTTAAGACTTTGATTAACTCTTCCTCTTCCAATATACTCAAAGATGCATTTATGATCAATGGATATGTTTTTATTAGTCCCCAAAAATGCATATTTGAGAGTTGGAGGTAAGAGTTTTAGCTCCAATTTGGGGGTTCAGTCTCTTTTTCTTCTTTATTGCCACTGTGTGTCTCAATTGTTGTGATCCTTCTCCTAATTCGATACAAGGTTTGTTTTTTATGTTCACTTGTTCTGTTGTCATTATTGCACCAACTTGAATGCAACTTTGGATGTAATCTTCCACTCCATCTAATTGTTATTTCTTTGCCTTGATAATCTCTCTTGGGGAAAGTTTTCTTTGTTTCTCTACCAAGTGTCTAGGGATTTTGTCTAATTTAATCTCCAAATTCTTGATGGACAGGTCTTTGATTCTAAAATTTTCCTTGGTCTCTTGCATAAAGTCTTAAGTTTGCTGAACAAACTCCTGAGAAGATTGGGGCAAGCCTTCTATAGCAAGACTAAGGGAACTTTGAGGTGGCATGAATTTCTCCTTACTATTGAGAGAAGAAGTTAGAATGTTCTTGTTTGTATCCAACCCAGTCATCATCAAAATAGTGCTTCTGCCTAGGAAGGTAGTGATTTCTCCTTGATCTTTATTATATCATGTGTATGTCTCTCCATAGGGATTATACTCAGGGACGTGTGCAGCTTGCAATTGCTCCATTTGTGTTATAAGTAAGAAAATTTTCTGAAACATACATTCATTGAAAGAAAGAATTTTGCTTATAGAGTTCATTACTTTCTGTACACAAAGAAACAAGAAGATCAAAGGCACCCGTGGGAAGAAAAAAAAATCAAAATAATAAAAAACAAAATCAATAGGACGAATAGCAACACCAAACTTAATTTGTGAAACTATTGTGGGAAACAAAACCAATGTAACCTAAAAATTACTAAAATGACAACCAAACAAAGATAAAACCTAATAATGAAAACATACTGGACAGAAACAAAAACCTAATAATGAGAATAAAATTAAACAAGAATAAACTCAAAACAAATAGGATCTAATTTAGCAATTTAATCTAAAGTATGATGTCAATCTCAATTAATCCCTGATAATGGCACTAAAAGCTTGATGAGGAAAACAGAAGCTCACAGATATTGGCAAGTGCACCAGATCATTCAAGTAATACCATAGTGAGTGGATATCGTTCCCACGGGGATTAAAGGACTGAGCATGCAAATATCGAATTAAATTATTAATTAGATCAATAAAACCTGGATTGGAGAATTGTTGAGACTTGCTAGAAAGTAGAAGGCTTAAAATTGAGGTTGCTTGAGTGCTAAATGCTTCAGAAGTGGCGGTGAGTGTTGAATTGAGAGAAATTAATATGGGTGAATGTCTAGGTTTCGAAAATGTTCATATTCTCAAGAGAATTAAACCTTCTTAACTTAGTTTTAAATTTTGCAAATTTCTGTTCATGACGAATCTAAAGTCACCAATTTCCGACGTCTTGGCTCAACGGTTTCTCTTTAATTAACCAACTGCCAATGTCTTGCTCAATTGATTAATCAAAGACGTTAAGTTCAAAAATCCGATTCAGGTCCTCAAAGAGAAAACATAATTTCTGAGAATTGTCCTAATCCAAATTATAGTCACGTATCCTAAACTAGGTTAATCAATAATCATGTATTGTCGCATGCTTACAAAATCCCCTATGTCTAGTTGATTTAGAAAGCTATGTGAAAGAGTTTTCAAGCATAATTTGAAAATTAGTTCTGTCAAATCAGCAAATTAATCCAAGACAAGATTAACACACTTGTTGATGCTACTAATCTTTTATTGCTGATGAAGAACAAAATACTTAATCATAAACAGATTAATGCAAAGGTTTAAAATAAAATAAATTAAATTAATAAACAATTGAAGCATGGTGCACGAAACTGGCTCCGCAATATTCGCACAGATAGACCGGCAAGTGCACCAGGTCGTCCAAGTAATACCTCAGGTGAGTGAGGGTCGATCCCAAATAAAACACAAACAGAAGAATACAAACAGAACACAAACAGAAGAATACAAGAAAGTAAAACACAAACACAGAGAATAGAATACAAACAGGGAAAGGATACATTCATACAACAATCATAATAGAAGAAATACACAACCAAGTATGATGCATCTTTGTCCTATGCAGGCCATGAGTTCACGTGTCAATTTACATCCTGCAGCCCAAAATTACCTAGGATCTAGTCCTAGATATGGCTTATTCTATGTAGGTAAACTTCGGCCTACAGAAATGGCACCCCTGTAAGTGAACTTCAGCTTACAAGAATAGTCTAAACACAACACAACAACTTTCTGTAGGTGAACTTCGGCCTACAGAAATAGCACTCCTGTAAGTGAACTTCAGCTTACAAGAATAGTCTAAACACAACACAACAACTTTCTGTAGGTGAACTTTGGCCTACAGAAATGGCACCTCTGTAAGTGAACTTCGGCTTACAGAAATGGCATCCCTGTAAGTGAACTTCGGCTTACAGGAATCACAACTCTCTGTTGGTGAACTTCGGCCTACAGGAGCAACACCTTGAGATACACAATTGATATTCACTGCATGTGAATTTTGGCCTATAGGAATAACAACTCACTGTAGGTGAACTTGGGCCTACACGACCTCTAAGGCTAACGAAAAAGTAGTAGATGAATATACAAATATCTCTGGAGTTGCCTTAATGCAACAAATGACCTTTCAACATGTCCTCTGCTTGTTCTCTATTCTCTTTATCATATTACTTTTTTTTCTTTGTCTTTTTACTCTGCTCTGATTACTCTTTTCTTTGTATCTCTTTACTCTTCTCTAGTTACTCTTTTTTCTTTATCTCTTTACTCTACTCGGGTTACTCTGTTATCTATATCTCTTTACTCTGCTCTAATTACTCTTTTCTATGTATCTCTTTACCCTGCTCTGCTTTCTTTGTTTAACGTATGTATTTATAGCTTATGTAAATTTTAGTATGAATAGTTAGCCTGTCCTAAGAATAGGTTCATTAAGTCTATACTGAAACAGTTTAACTTTTTGTATAATACCTAACCCAAGGCGCAACTCAAGAACTAACTATGTTGCCCTAGTTCGTTCACTAATCTCTACTAGTTTCTGTCATTAAAATTTTATAGACTTTTTCTTCAATTTTTATCTTTTCTTTAAATTTTATCTTTCCTTTGTCTTAATATGTTATTATCACTTCCTAAATGTTTTATGAAGGTAATTATGAGATTCTGCGCTTAAAGTTGTCTTTCTAAAAGTTTTACGAAAAACTGCCTTTTCTGCATTATTTTATTATTATTTATTGTTTTATTATTAAATTTCTGAAAATTACTCCTTTTAAACTTTTAACCTTTAAAAGTCACTTTTTACCACCCGTATCTTTTAATATTTCTTCTTTAACCACCCTAACTTTTAAAAATTACAAAATAACCCCCCAAACACCAAAATAATTACTTCCTTGCCTTTTTTAAGATATAAATCTTTATTCCTCATTGTTCTTCACCACACTTAAAGTGTTCTTTGTGTTCTTCGTAAATTCTTCAGATTCTTTCTCTGTTTTCACCCGTTTTTCAATCTTTTCAATAACCGATTTTTACCATAATTCATAATAAATTCCCAGCCACTAAAACCCCATCTTTTCCACTTGATTTCAACACAAATTGAACTCCAATTTGAGGTCTAGGATTTTGGTTTCCAGCTGCACTCAAGAATATAAATTCATAGCTTGAACTTCATCAAATTTCTTTGAATTTTTTATCAAATTTTCAACAAGAATCACTCATATAAATCATCAATTTCAAGCACAGCCAAACCATATCATAATCACAAAAATCAAACACAATTAATCAAGATTAATTTCACTAAAGCCTACCCTGATTTGCTGCTCCAAATTTGGTTATGCTCTTAGGTGGTCCTTAAGTATTTTTTTCCTCCTAAATCACATCAAGAACAACTTTAAATCCACAAACTCTCAACTGACCGAATCATACTCAGCATGTTAGGAAGGGATTTCTCACCTTAAACTTGCTGGAAATTAATGTTTCTTGGCCCTCAAGTCAAGTTAAGCATGATTCCTAAGGAAAAACATCAAGAAAACACATGTTTAATCATGTTTCCTTGAAATTGAAGCAAAAGGGAGATGGTGTAGCCAACTCACCTTGATTCCAGCCTTGATAAGTCATATGGTTATATAAAGAAAGAAGAGAGGATCATTTTGGTCGGATTGGAATTACGAGTTGAGTTTTAGTTCAGAAGAAATCAAGCGTTGAAGATTTGGAACTAAGAACTTTTCTCTCTTTTTCTGTAACACCCTACCACACTGAGCTTTACACTTAAAGTCATAGAACAGAGGTGGTGTGGTATTACAACCTCTAAAATAAAATGTATACATATAATAGTAGAAGAATTTCAATATGCTAGGAGCCTTGAAGAATAGAGGAAATAAAAATCACGAAAAGAAAGCGCAACGCTCAAGGAATGAGTAAACTTGCGTGCTAAGAAAACTATAACTGTTAAGTGTAAAGTAATCCAAAATAGAAATAGAGAGTCAAAGATACAAAGTAACGAGCTCCTGACTCAGCCTGCGAAGTCAAGACTGACCGGAGAATATTTACACATATATACATATATATCCAAAACCCAAATGTACATACACACAATCCTGCCTCCCCATAAACCTCTAAGAGGATAAAAAGAATAAGTTATGCGGAGAGAAAGCTAAATATATATATATATATATATATATATATATATATATATATATATCACAGTACAACAAAATAGCCCAGTAACCACTTCGCTTCAGGAGTCCAGACGCCTAACGAGATGCCTCTCGACCTGCATCTGAAAAATAACAACATAGTATGGAATGAGAACTGGAGGTTCTCAGTATGGTAAAGGTGCTACACACATAATATATAAGGTCCTGGGAATGCCAGAGGCAATCCTAGAACGCTGACACTCAGATTATAGAGCTTAAAGTATTAAACAGAAGTCATAAATTGTGGTTTTCTAAGAGTATCTAAACTTGACTTAACTTAACCTTAAATCTAAACCTCATACTGCCATTCCTCCATACCTCCATCTCCATCAGTATTTCACAGACAGTTAAACAGATAAAAGCAAGCACAAGAATGTTACAAATACAACAGGTACTAATTACACATTTAACATGGCAAATACACTTAGGCACACCCAACTAGTGCACAAGAAAGTAATTCAAGTAATATGCGGATGATGCATGCCTGTCCTATGGCTGATGAGGCTCATCTGTCGGTTATCCAACCAACCCGACAAGTCCGAAAACCTTAGACTGTCCCCCGACGTGCATCCTCAAGAGTCTATGCATAGCTTTTTCTCAAATAATCAGTATTGCTCAATTGGAGTTACATTCTCGGGAATTTATAGTGCCCAGTCACACATACGTCGTAGGGTCAATAGAGTATCGAGCTTTCAACCTGGTACACGTGCTGGCAAGCCACGGTGCTTTATCCAGAGAATTTCGTATCTCGGATCATTAAATCATTCAAGCCAAATTTCATACATAGTTTTTCACCAGAATATCCAGTCAAGTATCATATATGAATTATCCATAACATCTCATAAGCAATTCATCACTTTTCAACTTCACTTAACCTTCATGTTATCCTTATTTCCTAACTTCATCTGATTATCAGGTTTAACACTATTATTTATGACCAATAGAATGAAAATAGAGGTTTAGTAGTTTGAAATAGGTTTTAAAAACCTTAAAAATTATGTTTGCTGGAACAGGTGCCACACATATGTGTGGCTTACGCGTATACGTGGGATTATAAAAATGCCGCTCGCGCGCACGTCCCTCGTCATGCGTACGTGTAGGTGAAATCTTCATGTCACGCGACACGCATGAACATGCTTGTTTACCCCTTACGCGCATGCATGGACTCGTCGCGTACGCATAGCCAAAAATTCACTCCACACGTATGCGTGGGCGTACGTTCTTTAAAAAAAACAGAAGCAGATGTAGTAGCAGAGTTGGGGAAACAAAGCTGCAAAATCCTGTTATAAGACAATTTATAAGCTTAATCTTCCAACCAACATAACATATTCGATTTGCAAAATTTTTCAACCGTTCTTCGAGTGGCATAAACATCATGAACCAAATTTTCATTTTAAAACAAATTAGAAACAAATTGAAGGTCCGAAGGCCAAGTTATACCTCGCCGAAGTTCGGCCAAAAACAAACTTTTGTAAATTCTTCAAAACCTCATTTTTCATTCAAAATTTCCATTCCAATCATTTTCAAACCTATTAATACCAACTCAAATTGCCAACAATAATCCTCAATAAGCTCTATATCTTTTCAACAATCACCATTCAACCAAACCAATATATAGCCATATAATCAACAATTTAATCACATATCCTTTCAAGATCCATTATAAACCAAGCATGTTCATCAACCAATTACTAAATATTAAATATACACCTGCGTTCTAACTTATCCTATGGTCATCTAGCCTAAGTTTTCACAGAACATTATATATTAAATGTAAGAAACCTAAACCATACCTTGGCCGATTTCCACATAACGACCAAAACAAATTATTTAAAACCAAGGCAGCCCCTCAAAACTTAACTTATCAGCTTCCTCCAAAGTTCCAATATTCACAATTTCAAGCTCTAATTATTTATTCACAATCTAATACACATTTATAACACATATATATCCAATTTAATACACAAAGCTAAAATCCAATGAAATTAAAATAGAATTATCATATCCTCACCTTACCCAAGATTCACGTAAGCAGGAGTGAACGTTTTTCTCAAGCTAATTGGATCTTAAAACATCAAAAATAAAAAAATTCAACCTTCCCATTCAAAATTTAAAAAGGGGGAAAAAAGAGGGCTGAGAGTGATTAAACAAGTTACTAGTGAAATTGTTTTAGTAGAAATGTAGAGCTCGATGTGGTGGACGCATGGCCACAAACGGTGCGGCGATCGGAGCTCGGACGGAGAAGTTACGGGAGTTAGAAAGTTACCGTAAGGGTTCAGGGTGTTTTGTTCCTCTCCTTCCTGGAAAAGCTTAGGTTCGTGTTGCTGAAAATGAGGGAGAAGGCACTGTTGGGTTCATTTAATAGGTCGGTCCGGTTGGACCGATGGTCCGGTTTGGGCCCAATTCAACCAGTTCACTCCATTCGGTCCAATCTTGGACTGTTTTCTTCGAAATTAGTGTCAAAATTCTCGTTTTGATGAGTTCTATCCTAATTCGATATAATATTCATATTTCTAATTTTCCTTATTAAAAACTAAATTATTAACTAATTATCTACTAATTTATCAGGGTTTACATCTGGTACACGAAATCGTGATTCACACTTTTCATAACTCCGTGCAGCTGACCAGCAAGTGCACTGGGTCGTCCAAGTAATACCTTACGTGAGTAAGGGTCGATTTCACGGAGATTGTCGGCTTGAAGCAAGCTATGGTCATCTTGTAAATCTCAGTCAGGCGGATTCAAATGGTTATAAAGCTTTGACAATTAAAAGATAAATAAACATAAAATAAAGATAGAGATACTTATGTAATTCATTGGTGGGAATTTCAGATAAGCGTATGGAGATGCGTTATTCCTTCTGAATATCTTCTTTCCTACTGTCTTCATTCAATGATTCATACTCATTTCCATGGCAAGCTGTATGTTGGGGATCACCGTTGTTAATGACTACCTCCCATCCTCTCAGTGAAAATGGTCCTCTACGGTTTCTGCACGGCCAATCAACTGTCAGAAATCTCGTCTCGGATGAAAAATATTAGGCACAGCTACCGCGTTGCTAATCAGCTGTTGGTTCTCGATCGTATCGGAATAAGATCCAATGATCCTTTTGCGCACTGTCACTGCGCTCCACAGTCACGAGTTTGAAGCTCGTCACAGTCATCCCTTCCCAAATCCTACTCGGAATACCACAGACAAGGTTTAGACTTTTTGGATCTCAAGAATGCTGCTAGTTGTTTTTAGCCTATACCACGAAGGTTCTAATCTCAGATTCAGATGCCCCATTGTTAGAGGGGAAACGATGTGAATCATTGATTAAAGTCCCAAGTGATATGCATTCAAGCTTGTTTTCATGTAGAATGGAAGTGTTTGTCAGGCACGCGTTCATATGTGAGAATGGTGATGAGTGTCACTTGATTATCACATTCATTATATTCTTGTGTGCGAATGAATATCTTGGAATAAGAATAAGCTTAAATTGAATAGAAGAACAATAGTACTTTGCATTAATACTCGAGGAACAGCAGAGCTCCACACCTTAATCTATGGTGTAAAAACTCCACCGTTGAAAATACAAAAGTGATGAAGGTCCAGGAATGGCCGAATGGCCAGCCCCCCTAAAAGTATAAGATAGCATAAAACTGATCAAAGGATCAAAAGATAATCCAAAGATGAAAATACAATAGTAAAAGGTCCTATTTATACTAGACTAGTTACTAGGGTTTACAGAAATAAGTAAATGATGCAAAGATCCGCTTCCGGGTCCACTTGGTGTGTGCTTGGGCTGAGCATTGAAGCTTTCATGTGTAAAAACTTTTCTTGGAGTTAAACGCTAGCTTTTATACCAGTTTGGGCGTTTAACTCCAGCTTTTATCCTGTTTCTGGCGTTTAACGCCAGAATAGGGCAGGAAGTTCGCATTTGAACGCTAGTTTGCGTCGTCAAAAGTCGAACAAAATATAGACTATTATCTATTTCTGGAAAGCCCAGGATGTCTACTTTCCAAAGCAATTGAGAGCGTGCCATTTGGGCTTCTATAGCTCGAGAAAATCCATTTCGAGTGCAAGGAGGTCAGAATCCAACAGCATCTGCAGTCCTTTTTTAGCCTCTGAATCAGATTTTTGCTCAGGTCTCTCAATTTCAACTAGAAAATACCTGAAATCACAAAAAAACACACAAACTCATAGTAAAGTCCAGAAATGTGAATTTTGCTTAAAAACTAATAAAAATATACTAAAAAGTAGCTAGATGATACTAAAAACTACCTAAAAATAACGCCAAAAAGCGTATAAATTATTCGCTCATCACAACACCAAACTTAAATTGTTGCTTCTCCCCAAGCAACTGAAAACAAAATATAATAAAAAGAAGAGAATATACAATGAATCTCACAATATCAGTGAAACTGAGTCCCAATTAGATGAGCGGGGCTAGTAGCTTTTTGCTTCTGAACAGTTTTCGCATCTCACTTTATCCTTTGAAATTCAGATTGATTGGTGATGTTATGGAAAATGATTCATCACGAAACTCACCGGCAAGTGTACCGGGTCGCATCAAGTAATAATAACTCACAAGAGTGAGGTCGATCCCACAGGGATTGAAGGATTGAGCAATTTTAGTTTAGTGGTTGATTTAGTCAAGCGAATCAAGTATTGGTTGAGTGGTTTGGAATTAACAGAAGCTAAATTGCATGAAATATAAAGGGAGAGGGAAAAATTGCAGTGAATTAAAGAGCAAAGAAAGTCAAGAGGCTGAATCTTAAAGTGCAAGTAATATAAAGTGCAGAAACTTAGATTGCAAGAAATATAAATGGCTAAAGCTTAAAATGCAAGAAATGTAAATTGCTTGAATCATAAAAGGAATTGGGAATTGGGATTGAAGAATTTAAACAAGCAGAAGTAAATTGCAACAAGTAGAAAAGCAAAAGATGAATTGAATTGAAGTGGATCTCAAACAGAAGAGTGAAATGCTTTGAAGAATTAAAAACAGAAAGTGAGCGATGCTTAATTTGCAGCAATTTAAAAGAGATTGAAGATCTCAGGAGTGGAGGAGACTAGATAGCAAGTCTAGATCTCAAATCCTTCCTTGATCCACCAAGAACAATTTGCAAAAGAAATAAAGGAAAGTAAATTGCAGAAAGAGTAGAAGATGAAGCAGTAAATGGAAATTGAAATTCAATTATGCAGAAAATTAAAACAAGAGATCTCAAGGTGAGATTGAAACAGAAGTCCTTCAATTCTTCACCCAAGAACCAAAGCAAGAAAAGTAAAGGGTGCTCAAGCAAGAACAAGGAAGAAGAGAGATCAATTCTCCTCCCCAATTCTCTAAGAACTAAATTCCAAAGTAAAAGCTCAAAAATGGAAGTTAAAGGAAAATTCAAAAGTGATTCTAGGTGTCTTAATTACATCAAACTAGCTACTATTTATAAACTTTCTATTCTTGGATTTTGGAATTTGGATGGGCTTTTGAATTGGTGAAGAAATGAATTAAGTTGGATTTTTGATTCAATTTTCAGCCCATGGAGAATTTGCTTCCAGAAGGATGCTCAGCTCAAGTGGGGAGCTGAGCATTGAGGCTTTGTGTGGGGATCCTTTGTAGCGTGCAATGTTGGGGAAGGCACCAGGGGAATGCTCTGATCACAAGGTGAGCTGAGCATTGGGGCCTTGCATGCATGCCTTGTGCGCGTCTTGTTCTTTGGCCGTGTCAAATTGTTGCGCGCTCATTTCCTTTGGCCCGTGTCAAGCTCTTGTGTGATGCACCAAGGAGTAGCGCTCAGCTCTCCAAGTGAGCTGAGCGTTGGAGCTTCCAAGGGAGGTCCTTGGTTCGAAGCTTGAGGGAAGCATGCGCTGGTGGTATTTTCTTGGTTTCCTTGTAGCTCCTTGCTCCTCGCTTCCTCAAGGTGTTGAGTTTGAACCTTGGATGATGCATTTGGCCAATTCTTGGCTTATTTTCCTTGTGAGTAGCGCTTCCCCACTCCCCCTTGGTTCTTGGTTCGACTCTTGGAGAAGGCATTTGGCGAATAATTTCCTTGAATTTCTTTTGATGAATGCCCGATAATGCTTCCTTGGTGAGTTGAGCATTGTTTTTCCTTTCCTTGTTTCTTGGCTTCAAATTGTGCTCAGCTCACAAGGTGAGCAAAGCATTGAGACATTGCTTCCTTGGTTTATTGTTGTGCTCCTTTGGAGAGCACTGAGGTCTTGGGGAGAGCATTGTGGCTTCCCTCCTTTCATATGCCACGCTTCCTCATGTTCTTTGCCACACTTTTCTTTTCCTTGAGCCACACTTCTTAAGCTACGCTTTCTTGTTTTCTTCTTTTCTTCACCTACAATTAATCAAAACAACCAATCAAAGTATCACCAAATTCACAAGGTTTATAAATCATTAAAAATCAATTAATTTTAGCCCAAACCTCATGATTTAGCATCAATTAAATGGTGGTTGTTTGATTTAAAGAAGTCAAGCATTTTCATTCCAAATTACTTACTTAGACTGCAAGAAAGTGCATAAAACCTAGTGAAAACAAAGAAAAAGTCTAGTGAAACTAGGCTAAGATGACTTGTCATCACAACACCAAACTTAAAACTTGCTTGTCCCCAAGCAAGCATCAAACATAAAAGAAGATAGAATGAAATAGATAAGTATATATGTCCTTATTAAGCAGATAGTTGAATTTGGCTTATGGGGTTTTATGCAGATTCAAAAAGTAGCTCATTTATTACTTGCTGTCAAAACAAACAATGTTTCCTTAAGGATTCACCAAGGTTGCTGCTACAATGCCTTACTTCTTGGCTCATTTCCCTTGTTAGCTTTTCTTCTTTCTTTTGCATAAAGAGCTTATTACTTATTGAAGACTTGGTGGCAAATGTTTCAGTGGCCTTTGGCTTAATTTCACTCAACATTTCATCACCACAGACACATGGCTCACTTTTGCTTCCTAGGATCATTGATGCCCAGCATCTCTTTGGATAACTAAATGTTTTGTAGCTAGGTTGCTCTTTATTGTGGACTTTCAGTTGGCAATCCCAAATCAGTTGATCTAAGTTGCCAAGTTTTAAAATACTCCTTAGAACTTACTTGTCCAAGCATATCCTAGTACATAAACACCACAGGCATATGTCCTAGGATCCAAGCTATTGGTGTCTAGCCTTATTGTTTGTTTCTTTGCCATTTGTCTTTTCTTCTTCTTTTTCTATTTGTTTTGATTTATTTTCAAGGGACTTTCATTAATTGAAGGATCATAGCAGCAAACTAGCTTAAGCTTCAAGTAACATGTCATTATGCAGCAATTATTCTATGAGCTAACAATTGAATCAAACACATACCACCACTAACTTTCATTCTAAATTTTGCAACATTGAACAATTACTTTTCTAAGTCAAACATCTCTCTTTTTTTCAAACAGCAAGGGAAACAAAACAAAATTCAAGCTAATGAATGATGACAATTATTATGCAGATGGCTTTCAAGCAAAATTTATGCAAATAGCTTTCTTCAACATGTACCTCCACTTGCAAGTAAATAATCATTTCAGCCAGACATAAAGGGCTTTCTGAATTAAATCATTACATATCAACAAGGATCAAGTATAAATACAACCTGTTGGGTTGCAGCTTTTCATTCTTCCTTCTTTTTGCTCCTTGTAAGTCATAATGCAGATGTTCCCTAAGTTGTTGGCTATTTTCCTGCATACTCCTCAAATGTTGCTTGCTTTTCAACTCCTTTAGGTATTCAGTTAATCTACAAGACTTTATTTGTGGGCTATTGAGCTTACTTTGGTGTGCAAACACCAAACTTAGTTCCTTGCCAATGCTTCTTATGCAACAAATTAGCTATATGCAAAAATCTTCTTCTTTTTCAAAAGCAATAAAATGAATGACTAGAAGACAACAGAATAGTTAACTAGTTTATCCGATTGCATGGAGCTAGCTTTGTGCAGGGGGGTGAATATGATGGGATTTTGGTGGAACACCAAACTTAGAATTCTTCATTCTCCCTTATATTATTGTGGTGTGTAACACCAAACTTAGCACCTTGCAATACGGATAGAGATAATTGACCTTTTTATTAAAATAGCTATGAAACGAAAACTACCTCAGGTTGGGTTGCCACCTAACAAGCGCTCTTTTATTGTCACTAGCTTGACATCCTTAGTGCTTGCTTAGTTCAGATTCTGGATTTCTTTCTCCTTGTCCCATTGTCCTCCTAAGTAAGGCTTTGCTCTGTGTCTATTCACTGTGAAGTGGCTCTGTGTAGCTTCATCTAGCAGCTCGAGGCTTCCATAAGGAAATATCTTTGTCACCAAATATGGGCCAGTCCATTTAGACTTAAGTTTGCCAGGAAATATCTTAAGTCTTGAATTGTACACGAGCACTTGCTGTCCTGGCTTGAATTCCTTCTTTATGATCTTCTTATCATGCCACCTCTTAGCTCTTTCCTTATATATCTTAGCACTTTCATAAGCTTCTAGCCTAAATTCGTCCAACTCATTTAGTTGTAACAGCCTTTTTTCTCCTGCAGCTTGGGAATCAAGGTTGAGAAGTTTAGTGGCCCAAAAAGCTCTATGTTCGAGCTCTATAGGGAGGTGACAAGATTTTCCATACAATAGCTGGAAGGGGGATTTCTCAATAGGTGTCTTGAATGCTGTCCTGTATGCCCAAAGTGTATCTTCCAGTTTTTTAGCCAATCCTTTCTAGTAGCTCCCACTGTCTTCTCCAAAATTCTCTACAACTCCCTATTGGTAAGTTCTGCCTGACCATTGGTCTGTGGATGGTAAGGTGTAGCCACTTTATGTATCACTCCATACTTATGAAGTAGCTTCTCCATCTGTCTGTTGCAGAAGTGACCACCGCCATCACTCACCAATCCTTTAGGTACTCCATACCTGGTGAATATGTGTTTCTTTAAGAACTGTAGAACAACTGGTGCATCACACGTGGTTGTGGCTATGGCTTCCACCCATTTTGAAACATATTCTACTGCTACCAAGATGTACTTGAAAGAGTAAGAGGGGGGAAACGGGCCCATGAAATCAATGCCCCAGAGGTCAAACAACTCCACTTCCAGGATATAGTTTTGAGGCATCTCATTCCTCCTTGTCAAACCTCCAGCCTTTTGGCATTCACTGCATTGATGAGTAAACTCTCTGGCATCCTTAAAGATGGTTGGCCAATAAAATCCACTTTGAAGTACCTTGGCTGCTGTTCTTTCGGGCCCAAAATGCCCTCCATAAGCTGAACCATGATAGTGCCACAGAATGTTGCTCATTTCACCTTCAGGGACACATTTCCTTATCACTCCATCTGAACACCGTCTAAATAAGAATGGTTCGTCCCATAGAAATTTCTTTGCTTCATTGAGCAGCTTCTTGATTTGTTGCTTGGTGAATTCCTTGGGAATCTTTCTTCCTATTTTGTAATTTGCTATGTCAGCAAACCAAGGTGCTTGTTGAATTTAGAACAGGTGCTCATCAGGGAAATTCTCATTGACTTGTTGTGGTCTATCTTGATAGGCTTCTTGTGGTACTCTTGATAAATGATCTGCCACTTGATTTTCACTTCCCTTCCTATCTCTTACTTCAATATCAAACTCTTGTAGCAGCAGCACCCACCTAATAAGCCTTGGCTTTGAATCCTGTTTAGACATTAAATACTTGAAAGCGGCATAGTCAGTATACACTATAACTTTTGAGCCAATCAAGTATTGCCTAAACTTATCAAATGCATAAACAATTGCCAAAAGTTCTTTCTCAGTGGTGGTATAATTTTTCTGTGCTTCATTTAACACTTTACTGGCATAATATATGACATGGTGCAACTTATCTTTCTTTTGTCCCAGCACAGCACCAATAGCAAGGTCACTTGCATCACACATAAGTTCAAAAGGTAAGTTCCAATCAGGGGGTATGATGATTAGCGCTGTGATGAGTTTTCTCTTTAAGGTTTCAAAGGCATGCTTACAGTTGCCATCAAAGATGAAAGGGTTGTCAATCACTAGCAAATTGCACAATGGCTTTGCTATTTTTGAGAAATCTTTGATGAACCTTCTGTAGAAACCAACATGCCCAAGAAAACTCCTTACTGCTTTCACATTAACAGGTATATGAAGTTTTTCAATAATTTCTATTTTAGCTTTATCAACTTCTATACATTTGCATGACACTTTATGCCCAAGAACTATCTCTTCAGGAACCATAAAATGGCATTTTTTCCAGTTCAAGACCAAGTTAGTTTCTTGGCATCTTTTCAAAACAAGAGTTAAATGATGCAGACAAGTATTAAATGAATTGCCAAAGACAGAAAAATCATCCATGAAGACTTCTAAAAATTTTTCAACCATATCAGAGAAAATGGAAAGCATACACCTCTGAAATGTGGCTAGGGCATTGCATAGCCCAAAGAGCATCCTCCTGTATGCAAAAACTCCAAATGGACATGTGAAGGCAGTCTTCTCTTGGTCCTTGGGGTCCACCATGATTTGATTGTACCCGAAATACCCATCCAAGAAGCAATAATAGGCATGGCTGGCCAATCTTTCCAGCATCTGATCAATGAATGGGAGAGGAAAATGATCTTTCCTTGTGGCATCATTCAATCTTCTATAGTCTATGCACATCCTCCACCCAGTCACTGTTCTAGTAGGGATTAACTCATTCATCTCATTGGTGATGACCGTCATTCCTCCCTTTTTTGGTACAACTTGAACCGGGCTCACCCATGAGCTGTCAGAGATTGGAAAAATTATTCCAGCATTCCATAACTTCATGACTTCTTTTTGAACCACCTCATTCATGGCTGGGTTGAGTCTTCTTTGGGGTTGAACCACAGGCTTTGATTCTTCTTCCAGCAAAATTTTATGCATACAAATGGCTGGGCTAATGCCTTTGATATCCTCAATTGTCCAACCCAAGGCTGTTTTGTGGCCTTTCAACACTTCAATCAGCCTTGTCTCTTCTTCCATATTTAAGGAGGGGTTAATGATCACTGGTAGGGTCTCTTCTTCTCCCTGGAACACATATTTGAGGTGAGGGGGGAGAGGCTTCAACTCCTGTTTTGGCTTCTCTTTCTCCTTGTCTTCACTGGAAATTTCTACTACTTCCTCTTCCTGTTGCTCATGACAAGTGGCTTCTAACATTTCCTCCACCAGACTTTCTATCATATCCACCGTCATGTAGTTTTCTTGTTCAGGGGGGTGTTGCATTGATTTAAAGACATTGATGACCATTTGTTCATTATGCACCCTAAAAATCATCTCTCCCTTCTCTACATCAATAATGGCTCTGGCCGTGGCTAAGAATGGTCTCCCCAAGATGATTGAATTGTTTCCTTCTTCCTTTGTATCCAGAATTACAAAGTCTGTAGGGAAGATAAACTTCCCAACCTTTACTAACAAGTTTTTCACAATGCCATTGCGTGTTTTGATTGATCTGTCAGCCATCACCAAAGACATCTTGGTGGGTTTGAGTTCTTCTATGGCAAGTTTCTCATCATTGATAACGACATCGAATTGATGCTAGCACCAAGGTCACAGAGAGCTTTGTTTAGGGTCATTTTGCCTATGGTACACGAAACAACAAAGCTCCCTGGATCTTTGAGCTTTGGTGGGATACCTCATTGAATCACAGCACTGCATTCTTCTGTGAGAAGTATAGTTTCCTTCTCTTGCCAACTCCTTTTCTTGTTGATAAGTTTTTTCAAGAACTTTGCATACAGGGGCATTTGCTCAAGTGCTTCAGCTAAGGGAATATTGATCTCCAACTTCTTGAAGACTTCAAGAAATTTTGAGAAGTGTTGGTCCTTAGTCTTCTTGTTGAACCTTTGAGGATATGGCAGTGGAGGTGTGAAGTTCACTTCATGCCTTTGTTCCTTGGTTGGCTCTCTCATTGCTTCCTTCTCTTTCCTTGATTTTTGTGGCTGATCTTCCTTTACTTTGAGCTCCTCTAAGGTCTACTTGCTTGCTGTTATTTCTTTATCATTGGATGCCTCTTCTTCAGCTTGTTTCTTGTCACTTTCCTTTGGCTTCTTAGTTGCTTCTTCATTCTTCACCAGGATCTTTCCACTCCTTAGCTGTATTGCCTTGCACTCCTCTTTTGGATTAGGAATGGTGTCATTTGGTAGTGAGCTTGATGCTCTTTCAATGGTGATCTGCTTGGAGAGTTGTCCAATTTGCCTTTCCACATTTTTCATGGAGGCTTCCTGGTTCCTTAATGTCATCTCTTGGTGCTTCATCATTTTTTCCATTAAGAGCTCCAAGTTGGTAATCCTCTGTGAGTCTTGTGAGATTGGTTGATTGTGGGGTGTTGAGGGTTGAGAGTAAGTATTTTGGTTAGAAGCTTGGTTATTAGATGGATGATGGTTAGAATTGGGGTAGGTGTTTTGTGGTTTTTTGTATGTGGTTTGGTTATTATTCTGTTGGTTGCTTTGGTTTGTGTTTTTCCAACTGTTTTGGTTTGAGTTTCTTTGCCATTGCTGCTGAGTCTGATTGTGGTTGTCTCCCCATCTGAGGTTGGGGTGGTTCTTCCATGAAGGGTTGTAAGTATCGCCATAGACTTCATTTGGTCCAGAATTTTGGTTGTGCATGTACTGGACTTGTTCTTGCAGTTGCTCCTCTTGAGTTTCTTCATTTTGCCCCCATGTGGTTGATGGTTGGCTTGTGTTAACTGCTGCAACTTGGAGGCTATCAATCCTCTTGGCCATTTGCTCAAATTGTTGTTGAATTTGCTGTTGCATCATTTTGTTTTGAGCCAGGATTGTGTCCACTCCTTCCAACTCCATCACTCCTTTCCTTTGTGATGGTTGGCGTTGCCTTTGGTGAGCAAAGAAGTACTGGTTGTTAGCCACCATATCAATGAGATTTTGGGCTTCCTCTGCAGTCTTCATGAGTTGCACAGAACCTCTTGCTGAATGATCCAGTGCCTCTTGAGATTTCAGTGTCAAGCCTTCATAAAAATTTTGCAATCTCTCCCACTCATTGAACATTTCAAGAGGACATTTCCTGATTAGAACCTTGTACCGTTCCCATGCTTTATACAAAGGTTCAGCATCCATTTGTGTGAATGTTTGTACTTCAGTCTTCAATCTAATAACTCTCTGAGGTCGGTAAAATTTGGTAAGGAACTTGCTCACTAAATCATCCCAGTTGTCTATGCTGTCCCTTGGGAAGGATTCCAACCATTGAGTAGCTTTATCTCTGAGAGAAAATGGGAATAATAGCAGCTTGTAGATGTCAGGATGCACTCCATTATTTTTGACCGTGTCACAAATCCTCAAGAAAGTAGATAAGTGTTGATTTGGATCTTCAAGTGGTCCTTCTCCATAAGAACAATTGTTTTGAACTAAGGTGATGAGTTGTGGCTTCAGTTCAAAGTTATTTGCATTAACATTTGGGGTAAGAATGCTACTCCCACAATGTCTAGGATTTGCAAATGTATAGGAAGCCAAAACTCTCCTCTGTGGTGGATTGTTGTTGTTATTGGCTGCTCCTCCTTGTTGATTTGGTGGATTATTTGACTGTTCCTCTATGTCCTGGAATTCTTCTTCAGACTCTTCTTCTCCAACAATGTTTTTCCCCCTCTCAGCTCTTCTCAATCTCCTGAGAGTGCATTCGTCTCGTTCATGAGAGTTGGGTATAGCTTTTCTTGTATCTGACATACAAGCAAAACACAAGAAACACAAAAAAAAACCAGTGACACTTCAATCTATTGCTAGAATGAAGTTTGAGTTAGGTTAAGCAAAAACTCAAACAGTTAGTGTGTTATCAACGAAAAATAAAGAAACAGAAAAGAAAAAAATGCTTGATCTAGATCTCCACTTCACTTAATCATTGTCAATCTAATTCAATCCCCGGCAACGGCGCCAAAAACATGATGTTGTGGAAAACGATCCAATCACAAAACTCACCGGCAAGTGTACCGGGTCACATCAAGTAATAATAACTCACATGAGTGAGGTCAATCCCACAGGGATTGAAGGATTGAGCAATTTTAGTTTAGTGGTTGATTTAGTCAAGCGAATCAAGTATGGTTGAGTGGTTTGGAATTAACAGAAGCTAAATTGCATGAAATGTAAAGGGAGAGCGAAAAATTGCAGTGAATTAAAGAGCAAAGAAAGTAAAGAGGCTGAATCTTAAAGTGCAAGTAATATAAAGTGCAAAAACTTAGATTGCAAGAAATATAAATGGCTGAAGCTTAAAATGCAAGAAATGTAAATTGCTTGAATCATAAAAGGAATTGGGAATTGGGATTGCAGAATTTAAACAAGCAGAAGTGAATTGCAACAAGTAGAAAAGCAAAAGATGAATTGAATTGAAGTGGATCTCAAACAGAAGAGTGAAATGCTTTGAAGAATTAAAAACAGAAAGTGAGCGATGCTTAATTTGCAACAATTTAAAAGAGGTTAAAGATCTCAAGAGTGGAGGAGACTAGATAGCAAGTCTAGATCTCAAATCCTTCCTTGATCCACCAAGAACAATTTGCAAAAGAAATAAAGGAAAGTAAATTGCAGAAAGAGTAAAAGATGAAGCAGTAAATGGAAATTGAAATTCAATTATGCAGAAAATTAAAACAAGAGATCTCTAGGTGAGATTGAAACAGAAGTCCTTCAATACCCAAGATCCAAAGCAAGAAATGTAAAGGGTGCTCAAGCAAGAACAAGGAAGAAGAGAGATCAATTCTCCTCCCCAATTCTCTAAGAACTAAATTCCAAAGTAAAAGCTCAAAAATGGAAGTTAAAGGAAAATTCAAAAGTGATTCTAGGTGTCTTAATTACATCAAACTAGCTACTATTTATACACTTTCTATTCTTGGATTTTGGAATTTGGATGGGCTTTTGAATTGGTGAAGAAATGAATTAAGTTGGATTCTTAATTCAATTTTCAGCCCATGGAGAATTTGCTTCCAGGAGGATGCTCAGCTCAAGTGGGGAGCTGAGCATTGAGGCTTTGTGTGGGGATCCTTTGTAGCATGCAATGTTGGGGAAGGCACCAGGGGAATGCTCTGCTCACAAGGTGAGCTGAGCATTGGCGCCTTGCATGCATGCCTTGTGTGCGTCTTGTTCCCTGGCCGTGTCAAATTGTTGCGCGCTCATTTCCTTTGGCCCGTGTCAAGCTCTTGTGTGATTCACCAAGGAGTAGCGCTCAGCTCTCCAAGTGAGCTGAGCATTGGAGCTTCCAAGGGAGGTCCTTGGTTCGAAGCTTGAGGGAAGCATGCGCTGGTGGTATTTTCTTGGTTTCCTTGTAGCTCCTTGCTCCTCGCTTCCTCAAGGTGTTGAGTTCGAACCTTGGATGATGCATTTGGCCAATTCTTGGCTTATTTTCCTTGTGAGTAGCCCTTCCCCACTCCCCCTTGGTTCTTGGTTCGATTCTTGGAGAAGGCATTTGGCGAATAATTTCCTTAAATTTCTTTTGATGAATGCCCGATAATGCTCCCTTGGTGAGCTGAGCATTGTTTTTCCTTTCCTTGTTTCTTGGCTTCAAATTGTGCTCAGCTCACAAGGTGAGCAGAGCATTGAGACATTGCTTCCTTGGTTTATTGTTGTGCTCCTTTGGAGAGCACTGAGCTCTTGGGGAGAGCATTGTGGCTTCCCTCCTTTCATGTGCCACGCTTCCTCATGTTCTTTGCCACACTTTTCTTTTCCTTGAGCCACACTTCTTAAGCCACGCTTTCTTGTTTTCTTCTTTTCTTCACCTACAATTAATCAAAACAACCAATCAAAGTATCACCAAATTCACAAGGTTTATAAATCATTTAAAATCAATTAATTTTAGCCCAAACCTCATGATTTAGCATCAATTAAATAGTGGTTGTTTGATTTAAAGAAGTCATGCATTTTCATTCCAAATTACTTACTTAGACTGCAAGAAAGTGCATAAAACCTAGTGAAAACAAAGAAAAAGGCTAGTGAAACTAGGCTAAGATCACTTGTCATCAATTGGCATCTATAGGAACTCAGAATTTTAGACAGTGTTATTGATTCCCCTAGTTCAGTATGTTGATTCTTAAACACAGCTACTTTATGAGTCTTGGCCACGACCCTAAGCACTTTGTTTTCCAATATTACTACCAGATACATAAATGCCACAAACACATAACTGGGTGAACCTTTTCAGATTGTGACTCAGCTTTGCTAGAGTCCTCAGTTAGAGGTGTCCAGAGTTCTTAAGCACACTCTTTTTGCTTTGGATCATGACTTTAACCACTCAGTCTCAAGCTTTTCACTTGGACCTTCATGCCACAAGCACATGGTTAGAGACAGCTTGATTTAGCCGCTTAGGCCGGGATTTTATTCCTTTAGGCCCTCCTATCCATTAATGCTCAAAACTTTAGATCCTCTTTACCCTTGCCTTTTGGTTTAAAGGGCTATTGGCTTTTTCTGCTTGCTTTTCCTTTTTGTTTTCTTTATCGCCATTTTTCTTTCTTTTTTTTCGCTATTTTCTCTTTTTCACTGCTTTTTCTTGCTTCAAGAATCAATTTCATGATTTTTCAGATTATCAATAACATTTCTCTTTGTTCATCATTCTTTCAAGAGCCAACAATTTTAATATTCATTCAGAAAACAAAAAGTATTGCCACCACATCATAATAGTTAAACTAATTTCAAGATAAAATTTGAAATCCAAGAACTTCTTGTTTTTTTGTAATTAGGCACATTTTTCATTTAAGAAAGGTGAAGGACTCATGGAATTATTCATAGCTTTAAGGCATAAACACTAGACACTAATGATCATGCAGTGAAGACACAAACATGGATAGCACATAAAGCATAAAGTTGAAAAACAGAAAAATAAAAACAAGGAAATTAAAGAACAGGTCCACCTTAGTGATGGCGGCTAGTTCTTCCTCTTGAAGATCCAATGGAACGCCTGAGCTCCTCAATGTCTCTTCCTTGCCTTTGTTGCTCTTCCCTCATAGCTCTTTGATCTTCTCTAATCTCATGGAGAATGATGGAGTGCTCTTGGTGCTCCATCCTTAGTTGGTCCATGTTGTAACTCAAGCCTTCCAAGGAGGTGTTGAGTTGCTCCCAATAGTTGTGTGGAGAAAAATGCATCCCTTAAGGCATCTCAGGGATTTCTTGATGAAGGATTTCCTCATGCTCTTGTTGAGGTCCATGAGTGGGCTCTCTTATTTGCTCCATCCTCTTTTAAGTGATAGGCTTGTCCTCTTCAATGAGGATGTCTTCCTCTATGACAGTTTCAGCTAAACTGCATAGGTGACAAATGAGATGAGGAAAGGCTAACCTTGCCAAAGTGGAGGACTTGTCAACCACTTTGTAGAGTTCTAGAGGTATGATCTCATGAACTTCCACTTCCTCCCCAATCATGATACTATGGATCATGATAGCCCGATCCACAGTTACTTCGGATCGGTTGCTAGTAGGAATGATGGAGCGTTGGATGAACTCCAACCATCCTCTAGCCACAGGCTTAAGGTTCGGTCTTCTCAATTGAACCGGCTTGCCTCTTGAGTCACTTTTCCATTGAGCTCCTTCTACACATATGACCATGAGAACTTGGTCCAACCTTTGATCAAAGTTGACCCTTCTAGTGTAGGGGCGTGCGTTTTCTTGCATCATTGGCATATTGAATGCCAACCTTACATTTTCTGGACTGAAATCTAAGTATTTCCCCAGAACCATTGTAAGCCAATTCTTTGGATTCGGGTTCATACTTTGATCATGGTTCCTAGTGATCCATGCATTGGCATAGAACTCTTGAACCATTAAGATGTCGACTTGTTGAATGGGGTTGGTGAGTGATAAACCTCTATTTCATGATTTATCTTGTGCTCAATTGAGTGGTTTTTATCAACTCTTTACCCACTTATTCATAATATTTGCATGGTTTTACTTTTTCCTTCCGGATTTTGTGCTATGATTGAAAACATGCTTCTTTGGACTTTAAATTTGCTATGTTTAAATCTCTCTTATTACCATTCGATGCCGTGATATGTGTGTTAAGTGATTTCAGAGATTACAGGGCAGGAATGACTTTGAGGATGGAAAGGAAGCATGCAAAAGTGGAAGGAATACAAGAAACTGAAGGAATTGCCAAAGCTGTTAGCCTGACCTCTTTGCACTCAAACAGTCATAACCTGAGCTACAGAGATCCAAATGATGCGGTTCTAGTTGCGTTGGAAAGCTAACGTCCGGAGCTTCGATTTGATATATAATTTGCCATAGTGGTCGTACAGCTAGGTGATGCAAACACGTACTCCACGCGGACGTGTCGTAGTGACGAAAATCAGCGTGTTTGATTTCATAACTAGCGAATTCTGGGCTGTTTTTGACCCAGATCTCGGCCCAGAAAACACATATTAGAGGCTATAAAGTGGGGGAATGCATCCATTCAGAAGAGAACAACTCATAATTCACTTTTCATAATTTAGATGTAGTTTTTAGAGAGAGAGGTTCTCTCCTTTCTCTTAGGTTTTAGGAATTAGGATTTCTCTTAGTTTTAGGATTTAGGATTATTTCTTCTTCAATCACAGGTTCAATGTTCCTTTTACTTATTTTCTTAATTTGGTTTATGAACTCTTTATATTTGGATTGATTTTCTTTTATTAATGCAATTTGAGGTATTTCAGATCTATGATTTTTTATTTAGCATTTTACATTCTTAGCTTTGGTTGATTAATTGGAGACACTTGAGTTATCAAACTCTGTTGATTGAAATTGGAATTACTAATTGATTTGGATCACTCTAAAGCTAGTCCTTCCATAAGGATTGACTAGGACTTGAGGATCAAGCTAATTAGTCTACTTGACCTTCCTTTGTTTAGTGAAGGCTGACCAAGTGGGATTAAAACCCAATTCTCATCACATCTAATAAGGATAACTAGGATAGGACTTCTAATTTTCATACCTTGCCAAGAGTTTTCTTATTATTAATTTATTTTCTGCAATTTTTTTCTCTTGTTCAAACCTTTTAAAAACCTAAAAATATTATTTTCCATAACCAATAATAAAACACACCTCCCTGCAATTCCGTGAGAAGACGACCCGAGGTTTCAATACTTCGGTTATAAATTTTATTGGGTTTTGTTACTTGTGACAACCAAACTTTTGTACGAAAGGGATTCTTGTAGGTCTAGAAGTTATACTTGCAACGAGGATTTATTTTGTGAAAATTCTAGACCGCGCAGGAATTCTGATCGTCAAAATGGCGCCGTTGCCGGGGACTTGCAAACGTGTGCCTTATTATTGGTTATTGTAAATATTTTTCAAAAAAAAAATTTTTTTTCAGATTTTTATTTTAAAAATTTTTTATCTTATCTTTTTTTCAAAAAATCATATCTTTTTCAAAATCTTATCTTATCTTTTTTTTTCAAAAGTCATATCTTTTTCAGAATCTTATCTTATCTTTTTTCAAAAATCATATCTTTTTCAAAATATTTTCTTTTTGTTATTTTTTGTTTTTATTTTCTCTTACTACTATGAACTCTCACCCCTTTGGCCTTGAGTCTGGTTACAATTATGTTGCAGGAAGAGGAGATTATGATGACATCTCGCATCAAGGATAGGACAATTAAAGATGGGAGGAGCCACAAGAACTTGATCAACCCTCATCATGGCACCAACCACCTCCAATGGACTATCAACAACCATTCTGTGATGCATATCAAGACAATGGCTATGGTGAGCACTCTTTTGATTATTAACAACCACCACCATATGCCTATGAACCCCTTCCTCAACATAACCTTGGACCACCATACTCACAAGCCCCTTTCCACCATTCACCTCCATATGACCCTAATCCTTATCCACTATACCAACTACCATATGAACCATACCCAGAACCACCACCTCAATATTCACCATCTCCGTATCCTTATCAAGAAGAACCACCTTCCTACCATGCACCCTTTCTCCAAAATAATGAACCCTCCTATCCACCCCAAACCTCCATGGAGAACACACTCACTTTTCTCATTAGTCTCACCTCTACACTCCAAAATCTTATATCCCACATGAACCAACCCTCCACTTCCAATATTCAACCCTCAAGCTCTAGTGCACTTCCTTTTTAACTACAGAATAATCTCTCCATCCCATCACCACCATCCATGGAAGAGTACCCACATCCATCAATCCAAGAGCAACATGATCCCAATGATGCTATTGACATGGAACAAGAGAGAAGGGATCATCTTCGCGAATCTATACTTCATAAGGAGCTAGAGGAGACACTAAATGTGAAGGTAGAAGAGACCTTTGCAGATGAATGAGTAGTTAAAGGGAGTTGTCATAGCAAAGAAATCATCAAGGAGGAGTACGATTTTATACTTAAACAACTGGACAAAGCAGCAATTATTGAAAAGGAAAAAGTGGTTGAAGACTTAGGAGATGCTGAACCTCCATGGGAAAGTCAAGTTATAGAGCCTCTTTCCAAGATGGGTGAATTTGATGTTCAGGAGGGTGTACAACCTCGAAGGCATATCATGGTTGAAGACTTGGAAGAGGTTGATCAAGAGATGGAGATTCAAGAAGAAGAGGCACAACCTCCCATGCCCTTGGTGAGCAATGAAGAAGAGATTGAATTGGAAGAAAGCTACCAAGAGGAAGAGGTTGAATTGAAGAAGCTTGCAAAGAAGTGGAAGATGTCAAAGAAGAGCACAAGGGAGTAGAGCTTGCAAGTTCATTAGAAACACCTCTCCCACGGCCATTACCGTCCAACACAACGTTCAAGCGGGTAAAATTCTTATCCTTGACCTTTACCTTCTCACTTGAATATGGGCTACTGGAGACAGATGGTTAACTTAGAGCTCTTTGTGGCATTAAGAGTAAGAAGAAGATGGTTAGTGGTGGGTAACACAATCCTAGGTTCATTATAGCTGAAAGCTCAAAGTTTAAATGCAAGTGTTGGTGCAGAGCTCAATTGAATGGGTCTAGGATGTTGTTTGGCCGCTTCAGTGAGAATTCAAATTGCTTGCCACCCGGCTGGAACAATGATGATCAACTTGAAGACGGGTGTTGATGACTTGCATCATCTACCGTTCTTTCTTGCATAAAGAAGACCATAAAAGAGCACAAATCTTATTTGATCAATACAATTCATGCATTATTTGATGAATATTATGGTACAGTACTTTGAGATGAGTTGTACTGAATTGCAGGTGAAAAAGGTATCAAAAATGGGTAGAAGACAAGCAAGAAGCTGGGCGTGTGAAACTGGCGTGCCACTTGAGGGAAAACGCCACAAAAGGCGTGGCACGCCAGTACTAAATTCCAGAAGGTAGATCCAAGCATGCATGTGGGCATGGCACGCTAGGGACTGGGCGTGGCACACTAGTAATAAATTCCAGAGAGCAAAAAGGAGGACACAAGAAGGGCGTGGCACGCCGGATCCATCAACTACTATGGGCGTGCCACGCCTGGCACGCCAACTCATTACCTTAAGAAGAACCTCCACTACGGCGTTCCACTTGGTGTCGAAGGCGTGGCACGCCAAACTTGAAGAGTGCACAAATTACATGGGCATGCCACTTGAGCAACGTGGCATGGCACGCTGGTGCAATGATCCAGAGAAGGGGCTAAAGGCAAGTGAAGACTGGGCGTGCCATTTGAAATCGAAGGCGTGGCACACCAACCTCTCAACCTCACTTAGGCGTGCCACTTGAGCAACTGGGCATGGCACGCCAATGCACAAGACAACACAAGCAAGAACTGGGTGTGCCACTTAGCGTCGAAGGCGTGGCACGCCAGCCCCAAAAAGTCACTTTGGCATGCCACTTGAAGGCCAAGGCGTGGCACGCCACTTACTGGAATGAGACAAGATCATGGGCGTGGCACGCCAACCTTCAGGCGTGGCACGCTAGTATAACTTTCCAGAGAGGATGGAAGAGGCCAATTACTTGGGGCATGCCACTTGAGCACGAAGGCGTGGCACGCCAATCACTATTCTTCACTTAGGCGTGCCACTTGAGCAACCAGACATGGCACGCCAGTGTCATTAAGAGGCAAGGAAAGTGGAGAAATCAAAGGGCGTTCCACTTAAGCTCGAAGGCCTGGCACGCCAACATAAGAATGCCACTATGGCGTGCCACTTGAGTTCGAAGGTGTGGCATGCCAAGGTTGAAAGAGGGACGAGCGTGCCACTTGAAGGATTGAGCGTGGCACGCCAAGCCATTTTGAAGGGCACGTGACACGCCTGAGAAGCGCCAGCCACACGCCAGCTAAGGGGTCACGTTTATTGAGTGCTTTCTTTCCCTCCAAAATGTAATTTTCCCTTTTTCACTTTTGTAATTCTTTTATTTTTTACTAGGAGTAGTATATATACCCCAAAATAATACTGAAGAAGGGGTTAAGCAGTTAGTTCTAGATCCACTTTTACATTACACTTTTGAGTACTTTCTAAGCTATGAGTAGCTAACTTCCCTCTGATTGAGAGAGGGAGCTCTGTTGTACTTGATGGATTGATAATAGTAAAATTCTTCTTCTCTTCATCTTCTCTTGATTTGCTAGAAGGAATTTCGTTCTTAATGCTTAGTGTTCAACTATCTTGAGAAAGAGATTGAATACAATTGGGTTTCATGGGAACCTTGGGAAAGGAAACATGAAACCATGCTTGAAATCCCTTCTCACATTTGAGTAGATTATGGGTTTTGGTGATGGGATACGTGACATATAATCCCCCCTCTACCTGGATCTACAATGGTGTGTGGTATAATCAGGGACCAAGCATATCTCTATTCATGAGCAATTAGACCAAGGAATTGGCTATTGATCAAGATCTGAGAGATTGAGTCACCAAGGGATTGGGGCTCAATCAATCATGATTGCCAAGAGGTCAGTGAGTTGCATGATTGAAGAAGATCTAAGCTAGATTTGATCCAAAGAGGCAGCATCTCCCAATCTCAATGAATTTCCCCATTCTTATCTATCCATTTCATTATAGCTCAATTTTACCTTCAGCAATTCCCCATTCCCATTTACATTGAAGTCATTTATGATTCAGTAATTTACATTCTGCAATTTCCATTCCTGCACTTTACTACTTTTCCTTACATTATAGTCATTTACATTTATGCCATTTACAATTATGCACTTCACACTATTATTGTTCTGCTTGACTAATTCATCAATTAATTAAAACTATTTGGATTTGCCAATCTCTGTGGATACGATCCCACTCCACTGTGGGTTATTACTTGGCGATAATTTTGGTGCTCTTGCCAAAAGGACTTGTTCACTAAATTTTTAAAAGGGGGTAGTGAATGAGGGTCATCAATTTTTATGGCGTCGTTGCCGTGGATTAATTGTGATTAACAAACTACCGGTTGGTTGATTATCTAGATTAGACACTTTTCTTTTGTTTTTGTTCATTTAAGTTCTTTTAATTTTCTATTTTCTTTTGCTGCTAAGGTGTTTGTGTTATTGCCTCACTAAGAATCCCTCATCTGTGACAATGGGGATTCCAATTTCTTTTGGTGACTATTGTTTAAGACAGAGCATGTTGCAAGTAAAAATGGAGTTTACCTCATCTTTTGATCAATCATATCATATGGGATATTGCCCACCACCACAAAATGATTCAAGTCATTATCCTAATGGTGGCTGGAAATATCACCAAGAAATGATAAATTATGAGCAATCTACTGGTGGACGAAATTGTGATCACATCAATGTAGTATTCTTTGTTGTTGTATGGGATCATTATTATGGCACCTATGTGTGGACACAACTCCGTTCAACTTAACCAGCAAGTGTACTGGGTCATCCAAGTAATACCTTACGTGAGTAAGGGTCGATCCCACAGAGATTGTTGGTATGAAGCAAGCTATGGTCACCTTGTAAATCTCAGTTAGGCAGATTAAATGGTTATGGGTTTCGAAAATTAATAATAAATAGAAAATAAAAAGGGATAGAAATACTTATCTAAATTAATAGTGGGAATTTCAGATAGGCGTATGGAGATGCTGTGCTCCTCTTGAATCTCTACTTTCTCATTGCTTTCATCCAATCCTTCTTACTCCTTTCCATGGCAAGCTGTATGTAGGGCATCACCATCATCAATGGCTACTTTCAATCCTCTCAGGAAAATGGTCCTATGCGCTGTCACTGCACGGCTAATCGTCTGGAGGCATCACCCTTGCTGATGGCTACATCCCATCCTCTCAGTGAAAACGTTCCAAATGCTCTGTCACAGCACGGCTAATCATCTGTCGGTTCTCAATCAGGTTGGAATAGAATCCACTGATTCTTTTGCGTTTGTCATCACGCCCAGCCTTCAGGAGTTTGAAGCTCGTCATAGTCATTCAATAACGGAATCCTACTCGGAATACCACAGACAAGGTTAGACTTTCCGGATTCCCAGGATCCTACTCGGAATACCACAGACAAGGTTAGACTTTCCGGATCCCCATGAATGCTGCCATCTATCTAGCTTATACCACGAAGATTCTGTTGGGGAATCTAAGAGATATGCGCCCGGCCTAGAGTAGAACGGAAGTGGTTGTCAGTCACGCGCGTTCATAGGTGAGAATGATGATGAGTGTCACGGATCATCACATTCATCAAAGTGTTATGCATCATATATCTTGGAATAAGAATAAAAGAGAATTGAATAGAAAGTAATAGTAATTGTATTGAAACTTGAGGTACAGCAGAGCTCCACACCCTTAATCTATGGTGTGCAGAAACTCCACCGTTGAAAATACATAAGTGAAAGGTTCAGGCATGGCCGAATGGCCAGCCCCCAAAACGTGATCAATAGCCTCTTAAGATTAAGAATAAAACAAAACTGAGACCAAAGATGTCTAATACAATAGTAACTTATCCTATTTATACTAGACTAGCTACTAGGGTTTACATAAGTAATTAATGCATAAATCCACTTCCGGGGCCGACTTGGTGTATGCTTGGGCTGAGCTTGATCTATCCACGAGCTGAGGCTTTTCTTGGAGTTGAACTCCAAGTTATAACGTGTTTTGGGCGTTCAACTCTGGATCATGACGTGTTTCTGGCGTTTAACTCCAGACAGCAGCATGTACTTGGCGTTCAACGCCAAGTTACGTCGTCAATTTCCAAATAAAGTATGGACTATTATATATTGCTGGAAAGCTCTGGATGTCTACTTTTTAACGCCGTTGAGAGCGCTCCATTTGGAGTTCTGTAGCTCCAGAAAATCCATTTTGAGTGTAGGGAGGTCAGATTCCAACAGCATCAGCAGTCCTTTTGTCAGTCTTTTTCAGAGTTTTGCTCAAGTCCCTCAATTTCAGCCAGAAATTACCTGAAATCACAGAAAAACACACAAACTCATAGTAAAGTCCAGAAGTGTGAATTTAACATAAAAACTAATGAAAACATCCCTAAAAGTAGCTTGAACTTACTAAAAACTACCTAAAAACAATGCCAAAAAGCATATAAATTATCCGCTCATCACAACACCAAACTTAAATTGTTGCTTGTCCCCAAGCAACTGAAAATCAATTAGGATAAAAAGAAGAGAATATACTATAAATCCCAGAATATCAATGAATATTAATTATAATTAGATGAGCGGGACTTGTAGATTTTTGCTTCTGAACCGTTTTGGCATCTTACTCTTTCCTTTGAAGTTTAGAATGATTGGCTTCTCTAGGAACTTAGACTTTCGGATAGTGTTATTGACTTTCCTAGTTAAGCATGTTGATTCTTGAACACACCTACTTATGAGTCTTGGCCGTGGCCCTAAGCTCTTTGTTTTCCAATATTACCACCGGATACATAAATGCCACAAACACATAACTGGGTGAACCTTTTCAGATTGTGACTCAGCTTTGTTAGAGTCCCCAGTTAGTGGTGTCCAGAGCTCTTAAGCACACTCTTTTTGCTTTGGATCACGACTTTAACCACTCAGTCTCAAGCTTTTCACTTGGACCTGCATGCCGCAAGCACATGGTTAGGGACAGCTTGGTTTAGCCGCTTAGGCCTGGATTTTATTTCCTTGGGCCCTCTTATCCATTGATGCTCAAAGCCTTGGATCCTTTTTACCCTTGCCTTTTGGTTTTAAGGGCTATTGGCTTTTTCTGCTTGCTTTTTCTTTCTCTCTTTTTTTTTTGCCATTTTTTTTTTCGCAAGCTTTTTAATTTTCACTGCTTTTTCTTGCTTCAAGAATCAATTTCATGATTTTTCAGATCATCAATAACATTTCTCTTTGTTCATCATTCTTTCAAGAGCCAACAGTTTTAACATTCATAAACAACAAGATAAAAAATATGCACTGCTTAAGCATTCATTCAGAAAACAAAAAGTATTGTCACCACATCAATATAATTAAACTAAATTCAAGGATAAATTCGAAATTCATGTACTTCTTGTTCTTTTGAATTAAAACATTTTTCATTTAAGAGAGGTGAAGGATTAATGGAATTTATTCATAGCTTTAAGACATGGTTACTACATACTAATGATCATGAAGTAGAGACACAAAACATAGATAAGCATACAACATAAAAACCGTAAAGCAGAAAGAAATAAGAACAAGGAATGAATCCACCTTAGTGGCGTCTTCTTCTTGAAGGACCAATGATGTTCTTAAGCTCTTCTATGTCCCTTCCTTGCCTTTGTTGCTCCTCTCTCATTGCTCTTTGATCTTCTCTTATCTCTTGGAGAATGATGGAGTGCTCATGATGTTCCACCCTTAATTATTCCACATTGTGGCTCAAATCTTCTAAGGAGGTGTTGAGTTGTTCCCAATAGTTGTTGGGAGGAAAGTGCATCCCTTGAGGCATCTCAGGGATTTTTTGATGATGAGCTTCCTCATGCATCTCTTGAGAATCGTGAAGGGTCTCTCTTGCTTGCTCCATCCTCTTCTTGGTGATGGGCTTATCCTCTTCAATGAGGATGTCTCCTTTTATGATAACTCCAGCTGAGTAACACAGATGGCAAATAAGGTGAGGGAAAGCTAGCCATGCCATGGTGGAGGGCTTGTCGGCTATTTTGTAGATTTCATTGGAGATGACCTCATGAACTTCTACTTCCTCTCCAATCATGATGCTATGAATCATGATGGCCCGATCCACAGTAACTTCAGATCGGTTGCTAGTGGGAATGATGGAGCGTTGAATGAACTCCAACCATCCTCTAGCCACAGGCTTGAGGTCTAGTCTTCTTAGTTGAACTGGCTTGCCTTTGGAGTCTCTCTTCCATTGAGCTCCTTCCACACATATGTCCATTAGGACTTAGTCCAACCTTTGATTAAAGTTGACCCTTCTAGTGTAGGGGCGTTCATCTCCTTGCATCATGGGCAAGTGGAACGCCAATCTCACATTCTCCGGACTAAAATCTAAGTATTTCCCCCGAACCATTGTGAGATAATTATTTGGACTCGGGTTCATACTTTGATCATGGTTCCTAGTGATCCATGCATTGGCATAGAACTCTTGAACCATTAAGATTCTGACTTGTTGCATGGGGTTGGTTAGGACTTCCCAACCTCTTCTTCGGATTTCATGTCGGATCTCCGGATACTCATTTTTCTTGAGCTTGAAAGGGACCTCAGGGATCACCTTCTTCTTTGCCACAACATCATAGAAGTGGTCTTGATGGCTCTTGGAGATGAATCTTTCCATCTCCCATGACTCGGAGGTGGAAGCTTTTGTCTTCCCTTTTCCTTTTCTAGAGGATACTCCGGCCTTAGGTGTCATTGATGGTAATGGAAAAACAAAAAAGCTTATGCTTTTACCACACCAAACTTAAAATATTGCTTGCCCTCGAGCAATAGAAGAAAGAAGAGAAGAAGAAGAAGAAGAGAATATGGAGGAGAAGGGAAAGTGTAGGTTCGGTCAAGGTATGGAGGAGGGGGTTGTGTTGTGTGAAAATGAAGTAGAATGGAAGGGTATATATAGGGAGAGGGGAGAGTGAAGTTTCGGCCATTTAGTGTGGGATTGGGTGGGAAAATGTTTTTGAATTTTGAAGGTATGTGGGGTTTATGGGGAAGAGTGGATGGATGTGAGTGGTGAAGGGGGTGATTGGGAAGAGGAATTGAGGTGATTGGTGAAGAGTGTTGGGAAGTGTGACATGGGGAATACAAATCACAAAAATAGGATTAGGAGGTAAGGTGGGAATATAGTGGGTGGGGATCCTGTGGGGTCCATAGATCCTGAGGTGATCCTGTGGGGTCCACAGATCCTGAGGTGTCAAGAAATTCCATCCCTGCACCAAATAGGCGTGTAAATTGCCTTTGCACACCATTCTGGCGTTTAAACGCCGTGTGGTGCACATTCTAGGCGTTCAACGCCCATGTAAAGCATGTTTCTGGCGTTGAACGCCAGTTTCATGCTTGTTACTGGCGTTCAGCGCCAGCTTTTCTTCTCTAGGCACATTCCTGGCATTCAGCGCCAGAATGTTGCTTGTTTCTGGCGTTCAACGCCAGAATGATGCTCCGTTCTGGCGTTGAACGCCGGCCAGATGCATCTTACTGGCGTTGAACGTCAGTCTGTGCTTCCTCCAGGGTGTGATTTTTTTCTTCTGCTGTTTTTGATTCTGTTTTTAATTTTTATGATTTTTTCGTGACTCCTCATGATCATGTACCTAATAAAACACAAAATAACAATAAAATAGAATAAAATAAAAATTAGATAAATAAAATTGGGTTGCCTCCCAACAAGCGCTTCTTTAATGTCAATAGCTTGACAGTGGCTCTCATGGAGCCACAAGGTGATCAGGTCAATGTTGTATAGTCCCAACACCAAACGTAGAGTTTGGATATGGGGTCTTAACACCAAACTTAGAGTTTGGTTGTGGCCTCCCAACACCAAACTTAGAGTTTGACTGTGGGGGCTCTTCTTGACTCTGAACTGAGAGAAGCTCTTCATGCTTACTCTCTTTTGTCACAGAGGGATGGCCATGTGCCTTAAAAAGAAGGTAGTCCCCATTCAATTGAAGGACTAGTTCACCTCTGTTGACATCTATCACAGCTCCTGCTGTGGCTAGGAAAGGTCTTCCAAGGATGATGCATTCATCATCTTCCTTCCTAGTGTCTAAGATTATGAAATCAGCAGGGATGTAAAGGCCTTCAACCTTTACTAACACGTCCTCCACTATTCCATAAGCTTGTCTCAATGACTTGTCTGCCAATTGTAATGAGAACAAGGCAGGTTATACCTCAATGATCCACAGCTTCTCCATTACAGAGAGTGGCATAAGATTTATCCCTGACCCTAGATCACATAGAGCTTTTTCAAAGGTCATGGTGCCTATGGTATAAGGTATTAAGAACTTGCCAGGATCTTGTCTCTTTTGAGGTAGAGTTTTCTGAATCCAGGTGTCTAGTTCACCAATGAGCAAGGGAGGTTCACTTTCCCAAGTCTCATTACCAAACAACTTGGCATTCAACTTCATGATAGCTCTTAAATATTGAGCAACTTGCTCTCCAGTCACATCTTCATCCTCTTCAGAGGAAGAATAGTCTTCAGAGCTCATGAATGGCAGAAGAAGATTTAATAGAATCTCTATGGTCTCTATATGAGCCTCAGATTCCTTTGGATCTTTAATAGGAAACTCCTTCTTGCTTGAGGGACGTCCCAGGAGGTCTTCCTCACTAGGATTTTCGTCCTCCTCCTCCCTTGTGCATTCGGCCATATTAATTATATCAATGGCCTTGCACTCTCCTTTTGGATTCTCTTCTGTATTGCTTGGGAGAATACTGGGAGGAGTTTCAATGACTTTCTTACTCAGCTGGCCCACTTGTGCCTCTAGATTTCTGATGGAGGATCTTGTTTCACTCATGAAACTGAAAGTGGCCTTTGACAGATCAGAGACTACATTGGCTAAATTAGAAGTGTTTTGTTCAGAATTCTCTGTCTGTTGTTAAGAAGATGATGGAAAAGGCTTGCTATTGCCCAGCCTATTGCGTCCACCATTATTAAAGCCTTGTTGAGGCTTTTGTTGATCCTTCCATGAGAAATTTGGATGATTTTTCCATGATGAGTTATAGGTGTTTCCATAAGGTTCACCCATATAATTAACCTCTGCCATGGCAGGGTTCTCAAGATCATAAGCTTCTTCAGAAGCTGCCTCCTTAGTACTGTTGGATGCATGTTGCCATCCATTCAGACTTTGAGAGATCATGTTGACTTGCTGAGTCAACACTTTGTTCTGAGCCAATATGGCATTCAGAGCATCAATTTCAAGAACTCCTTTCTTCTGAGGTATCCCATTATTCACGGAATTCCTCTCAGAAGTGTACATGAATTGGTTGTTTGCAACCATGTCAATGAGTTCTTGAGCCTCTTCAGGCGTTTTCTTTAGGTGAATAGATCCACCTGCAGAATGGTCCAATGACATTTTCGAAAATTCAGAGAGACCATAATAGAATATATCTAATATGGTCCATTCTGAAAACATGTGAGATGGACATCTTTTGGTCAGCTGCTTGTATCTTTCCCAAGCTTCATAGAGGGATTCACCATCTTTTTGTTTGAAGGTTTGAACATCCACTCTTAGCTTGCTCAGCTTTTGAGGAGGAAAGAATTTATCCAAGAAGGCTGTGACCAGCTTATCCCAGGAGTCCAGGCTATCCTTAGGTTGTGAATCCAACCATATTCTAGCTCTGTCTCTTACAACAAAAGGGAAAAGCATGAGTCTGTAGACTTCAGGATCAACTCCATTCGTCTTTACAGTCTCACTGATCTGCAAGAACTCAGTTAAAAACTGATAAGGATCTTCAGATGGAAGTCCATAAAACTTGCAGTTTTGTTGCATTAAGGCAACTAGCTGAGGTTTCAGCTCAAAGTTGTTGGCTCCAATGGCAGGAATGGAGATGCTTCTTCCATCAAATTTGGACGTTGGCTTTGTGAAGTCACCAAGCATTCTCCTTGCATTATTATTATTGGGTTCGGCTGCCATCTCCTTCTCTTGTTCGAAATTTTCTGAAAGGTTACTTTTGGATTGTTGTAATTTAGCTTCTCTTAGTTTCCTCTTCAAAGTCCTTTCAGGTTCTGGATCAATTTCAACAAGAGTGCCTTTTTCCTTGTTCCTGCTCATATGAAAGAGAAGAAAACAAGAAAAGAAGATGAATCCTCTATGTCACAGTATAGAGATTCTTTTATGTTAGTAGAAAAAGAAGGGGGAGAAGAATGTAGAAGAGGGGATTCGGATATTTAGATGGAGATAGGTGAAGAGAAGTGTTAGTAATTAAATAATTAAATAGAATAAGAAAAGAGAGGGAGAATTTCGAAAATAATTTTGAAAAAGGGGTTAGTATTTTCGAAAATTAAAAGATATTAAAATTAAAACATGAAACACTTAGTTAATTAAAAAGAATTTTTGAAAAGGGTGAGATATTTTCAAAAATTAGAGAGGGAAAAGTAGTTAGGTGGTTTTGAAAAAGATAAGAAACAAACACAGAGTTAGTTAGTTGATTGAAAAAGATTTGAAATTAAATTTTAAAAAGATAAGAAGATAAGAAGTTAGATAAGATATTTTGAAATCAAATTTTGAAAAAGATAAAATATTGAGAAGGATAAGATAAAAAGATAAGATAAAAATTTTAATAAAAAGATATTTTGAAAAAGATTTAATTTTTTTAAAATGACTTAACTAACAAGAAACTCCAAGATAAGATTCTAGAATTTAAAGATTGAACCTTTCTTAACAAGAAAGTAACAAACTTCAAATTTTTGAATCAATCACATTAATTGTTAGCATATTTTCGAAAATTTGATATAGAGATAAGAAAAAGATTTTGAAAACAAATTGAAAAATATTTTTGAAATTTTCGAAAATGATAAAAAAATGAAAAAGATATGATTTTTGAAAAAGATTTTAAAAAGATAAGATTTTTAAATTTTTGAAGATTTGACTTGACTTGTAAGAAACAACTAATTTTAAAATTTTTTTGACGAAGTCAACCCAAAATTTCGAAAATTTGGAGGGAAATATGGAAAAGATATTTTTTTGATTTTTGAGTTTTTAATTATGAGAGAGAAAAACAACAAAAATACTCAATGCATGAAACTTTTAGATCAAAACAATGAATGCATGCAAGAATGCTATGAATGTCAAGATGAACACCAAGAACACTTTGAAGATCATGATGAACATCAAGAACATAATTTTGAAAAATTTTTGATGCAAATAAAACATGCAAGACACCAAACATAGAAATCTTTAATGCATGGATACTAACAAACAAAAAATGCATAAGAAAACAACAAACAACACAAAGCAAGAAAACATCAAGATCAAACAAGAGGACTTATCAAGAACAACTTGAAGATCATGAAGAACACTATGAATGCATGGAATTTTCAAAAAATGCAAGAAAAATTTTTAAAGCATGCAATTGACACCAAACTTAAAAATTGACTCAAGACTCAAACAAGAAACACAAAATATTTTTGATTTTTATGATTTTCTAATTTTTTTGGATTTTTATTAATTTTTTTCGAAAATATTTTTGGAAAAACGAAAAAGAAAAGAAAAATTTTGAAAAAGTTTTTGAAAAGAAGATTACCTAATCTGAGCAACAAGATGAACCGCCAATTGTCCAAACTCGAACAATCCCCGGCAACGGCGCCAAAAACTTGGTGTTGTTGCCGGATCAACTTGGTGCTGTAGTTGCACGTAATTGTAATTCAAATAATCCCCGGCAACGGCGCCAAAAACTTGGTGGACAAAATTGTGATCACATCAATGTAGTATTCTTTGTTGTTGTATGGGATCATTATTATGGCACCTATGTGTGGACACAACTCCGTTCAACTTAACCAGCAAGTGTACTGGATCATCCAAGTAATACCTTACGTGAGTAAGGGTCGATCCCACAGAGATTGTTGGTATGAAGCAAGCTATGGTCACCTTGTAAATCTCAGTTAGGCAGATTAAATGCTTATGGGTTTCAAAAATTAATAATAAATAGAAAATAAAAAGGGATAGAAATACTTATGTAAATTAATAGTGGGAATTTCAGATAGGCGTATGGAGATGCTGTGCTCCTCTTGAATCTCTACTTTCTCATTGCTTTCATCCAATCCTTCTTACTCCTTTCCATGGCAAGCTGTATGTAGGGCATCACCATCATCAATGGCTACTTTCAATCCTCTCGGGAAAATGGTCCTATGCGCTGTCACTGCACGGCTAATCGTCTGGAGGCATCACCCTTGCTGATGGCTACATCCCATCCTCTCAGTAAAAACGTTCCAAATGCTCTGTCACAGCACGGCTAATCATCTGTCGGTTCTCAATCAGGTTGGAATAGAATCCATTGATTCTTTTGCGTTTGTCATCACGCCCAGCCTTTAGGAGTTTGAAGCTCGTCACAGTCATTCAATAACGGAATCCTACTCGGAATAACACAGACAAGGTTAGACTTTCCGGATTCCCAGGATCCTACTCGGAATACCACAGACAAGGTTAGACTTTCCGGATCCCCATGAATGCCGCCATCTATCTAGCTTATACCACGAAGATTCTGTTGGGGAATCTAAGAGATATGCGCCCGGCCTAGAGTAGAACGGAAGTGGTTGTCAGTCACGCGCGTTCATAGGTGAGAATGATGATGAGTGTCACGGATCATCACATTCATCAAAGTGTTATGCATCGTATATCTTGGAATAAGAATAAAAGAGAATTGAATAGAAAGTAATAGTAATTGTATTGAAACTTGAGGTACAGCAGAGCTCCACACCCTTAATCTATGGTGTGCAGAAACTCCACCGTTGAAAATACATAAGTGAAAGGTTCAGGCATGGCCGAATGGCCAGCCCCCAAAACGTGATCAATAGCCTCTTAAGATTAAGAATAAAACAAAACTGAGACCAAAGATGTCTAATACAATAGTAACTTATCCTATTTATACTAGACTAGCTACTAGGGTTTACATAAGTAATTAATGCATAAATCCACTTCCGGGGCCGACTTGGTGTATGCTTGGGCTGAGCTTGATCTATCCACGAGCTGAGGCTTTTCTTGGAGTTGAACTCCAAGTTATAACGTGTTTTGGGCGTTCAACTCTGGATCATGACGTGTTTCTGGCGTTTAACTCCAGACAGCAGCATGTACTTGGCGTTCAACGCCAAGTTACGTCGTCAATTTCCAAATAAAGTATGGACTATTATATATTGCTGGAAAGCTCTGGATGTCTACTTTTTAACGCCGTTGAGAGCGCGCCATTTGGAGTTCTGTAGCTCCAGAAAATCCATTTTGAGTGCAGGGAGGTCAGATTTCAACAGCATCAGCAGTCCTTTTGTCAGCCTTTTTCAGAGTTTTGCTGAAGTCCCTCAATTTCAGCCATAAATTACCTGAAATCACAGAAAAACACACAAACTCATAGTAAAGTCCAGAAATGTGAATTTAACATAAAAACTAATGAAAACATCCCTAAAAGTAGCTTGAACTTACTAAAAACTACCTAAAAACAATGCCAAAAAGCGTATAAATTATCCGCTCATCATCTACCCAATTGGGATATGCTCCAGGACCACAAAATGATCAATCAAATTTCATAGGAAACTTTCCACCACCACAGAATGACTCACATTATTATGCTCATGGTGGGTGGAAGTTTCAAGAACATGAAATGGTGTACTTCTCAGAGCCACAAACTGGTCCATATTTTGATCACTACTCAACTTGTGGCTGGGGAAGGGAATTTAATGCTGCATACCCCATTCATCAAGAACCATCACCCAGTAATTGTCCAACCTATGCACCTCTACAAACTCATCAAAAACCTTCTAGCTTTTGTATTAGAATAACTTTCCCAGACCCAAGCCTCAATTGTCCATCTCATTGAGTCCTTAAGGGATAAGTTCTTAAGGGAAAAGAACAGAGAAAGGATTAGAGATATGGAAATCTCAAGGAGAAATCAAGAAGAGCACGTGAGACAAATGGCACAATAATTTGTTGATGAACTAACCAATGTCTTTCCTTGGCCAGGGGAAGAATATTATGCCATTAGCTCAAGGAGTGGAGAAGTACTTAATGAGGGTGAAAATAAGGAATTGGTAGAGCAAGAGAAAGAGATCTTTGTACCAAGTGAGCCAACAATCCAAGAAGCTCTTGATAAAGAGGATACTCCAACCATCTCACAACACCCAAGTTCTAAAAACAAAGAAGTGAAGGCAATCAACCAAAGCACTGGAATAAGGATTGTGACCAAGATAAGAAGGACAACATTCATGAAAAAGAGAAGGTCAACTACAAACAATTCGACCCCTACCCCAACAAGCAAAGAAAATCAAGCTAACAACAAAAGACAGCTTACTGGGAGGCACTCAAAATAGGGGCCATCAAGCTTCTCCTCTACTCCTCTGAGGTCATTTCTATTAATCAACTGGAAGAAGAGGAAGAAAGTTGATAACAACATGTCAAGCTAATGACATTAAAAGAGCGCTTGTTGGGAGGCAACCCAACCGTAGGTAATATTTCCTTTCTTTGTTTTGTTTATTTTCAATAATTTGGCATATGATTGCATTCTAAGTTTGGTCTTGCCATGCAACAAATTTGATTTTCAATCGTTACTGGGTACTTGCATCATGCTAAAATGAAAGTGTCACACTAAGTTTGGTGTTGCCACTTGTCTTTCATGCTATGTACCATGCACACCCCTTATTAATGCAACCATATTGCCTCTGTTTACTTCTTGTGCCTTTATTTTATCATTAATTTTTCTTGCTTAACCACATGTATTACTCACATTTTATTGTTCTAAGACATTCATGAACTATCATAGACCCCATCACCACTGTTTTATTTGTTGCTTGAGGACAAGCAATCATTCTAAGTTTGGTGTGGGAAGGGGAAGAATAGGAGGAAAGTGACAACAACAATGACGATGAACTACAAGGTGGTAAAGTTCCTTTTCCTCTTACTTATTTTCAATACATTTAGATTGCATGATTGTCTTCTATTTCCTTTGTATACATGTGTGTTGTGAATAAGCTTAGCTTCATTGTTGAATTGTAATATGTGCTATGACATTATGACTACCCTCTTGAGTTTTGTGAGTTCAAAAGCAAATAAGTATCATGATCATAAACAAACAAGGTCATTAAAGAAGAAGTTAGCATGAGCATATAAGTATTGGGAAGCTAGCATGACTATTGTTGCTCAATTGCATTTGAATTTATTTAATTGAAGTTTTCATCTAGGACATTTTATGAAATTTTTGAAATCATGAAAACCTTGAAGAAGCAAATGCAAATAAGGCAAGAAAAAGAAAAAGGGAAAGAATGAGAAAGCTGAAGGCTCTGAGTACCAATGACAATTCATTTGTTAAGTACTTGTGGTGTTTAGGTATCAAGCAAAAAGCTTGAAAACAAAACACTTAGAGTCAAGGCTAGGCTCAAGTGCAAAGTACTCCCTCAAAGCTCAAGGCTCTGAACATCAATGATTAGAGAGTAAAGACAAGAAACAAATGAGCATAAAGAGTCCTCTAATTAAATGCTTGTGGTGCTTATGTATCAAGTGGTAATACTTGAAAACAAAGCATTTAGAGTCGTAGATTTCAACACATGGTGCAAAGCACCCAAAAAGTTAAGCTAAGAAAAGAATGAAAAGCTTGTTTCAAGGAAGGAACATAAAGAAAAAGATTTCATAAACTGAGCTAGATAGAAGCAACAATCATTTGAATGTCTTTTGTGATTGTAGCATGCATAAGAAACTAGCCAACCATGAACATAAATATTGCTACTCTTCTCACCTTGGTTTGTCAAAATCTATTGCATGATTCTTTATTTGCTTAAGCACAAGCAAAGTTTAAGTTTGGTATTGTGATGACTTCGCATCATGTACTCTTTTTCCTATCTAAAAGGGCTATAAAAAGAACACAATCCCATTGAATCAATGCAATTTCATGGAACAAATAATATATATTGTAGTACAGTACATTGAAATGGTTTGTGTTAAATTTCAGGTGGAAAAAGAAGCAAACAAATCACCAAAAGAAGCAAAGAAAGCTGGCGTGCCACTTGGAGCTCTGGGCATAGCACACTAGGCCAATGAAACAGAGAAGGTTTGCTTAACACAACACAATGGGCGTGCCACTTGGAGCTCTGGACATGGCACGCCAAGTTTGTGAAGCCAAGATATCAAAGAGGGCGTGCCACTTGGTATTTTGGGCATGGCACGCTAGGCTTAAGTTCCAGAGGAGTGATTTTGAGCCCCACTATTGGCATGGCATGCCAAGAAATGGGCGTGGCACGCCGGGGCATATGCCAGCCTGACCTCCTCTCATTCAAATGAAGATATCTTGAGGTGCACAACTCCAAATGGGGTGATTCTATTTTCATTAGAGAGTAGACATTCAGGGCTTTCCAACCATATATAACACTTTATGATGGACACTGAAATTGATAAAGATATTGACGCCGAAAATACAGGGAGCAAAAGACATCACTGCAGAGTTACCAGTCTGACCTCTTCTTCTTCAAAGGGACATAACTTGAGTTGTAGAAGTCCAACTGATGTGATCTTGGTGGAGTTGGAAATCTGACATCAAGAGCTTTCCAACGATATATAACACTCTAGAATGGACGTTAAAACTGGATGTGAAAAAGGCCATTATTTTAGCGTTGCAAAACCTGGGCGTGCCACTTGATATCGAAGGTGTGGCACGCCAGCTCAAAAATCTCACTATGGCGTGCCACTTGGAGTCTTGGGCATGGCACGCCAGTTCTAATAGCTAGAGAGCATCATTTAAGGCATGGCATGCCAAAGAGTGGGCGTGGCACGCCAGTTTTATAATATATGGGCGTGGCACGCCGGGCTACCTGACAGACTGACCTATCTACCTTCAAATGGGCATAACTTGAGCTACAAAGGTCCAAATGAGTTGATTCCAAAGGCATTGAAAAGCTAACATCCAGGGCTTTCCAACAATAGATAATAATTTATAGTGAACATTCATTTTGAGTTCCAACCAATTCCATACTTTCAACATTGCAAAGTGGATCATACTCCAAAGGGCAAAATCAAGTGGGAGTGGCACTTGGAACCACACGCCAACTTCTCCCTGCAGCCGTCAACCTTCAATAAAGCCCACTCCAACTCTCATTCAAGCCACACTCATCAATCAATCAAGGCCACAAGAAGCATCTACAATAGTTTATTTTTATTTCATTGTAATTTGCTTTTAATTTCATTTAAGTTTGTAATTTATGAGAGCCTATTTAAAGGCCTTAGTTTTATAGAATTAGGTATGCTGGATTGGGGGGAAGTCCTAGGACCCTCTCCGTTCACCATCAATTTCCTTTTTTTTCTTTCTTACTTTTGTAAATATATTTTAGTTATGAATTACTAACTCTTTCCATTGGGAAAGAGAGCTCTATTATTTTTTAATGGATTGATTGTCTTTATTCTTCTTCTTGTATTCATCTCTCTTTGATTCACTAGAAAGGATTTCGTTCTCCATTCTAGCATTAAATTATCTTGGAAAAGAGGTTGAATGCAATTGGGTTTTATGGGAACCTTGGGAAAGGAAACATGAAACCATGCTTGAAATCCCTTCTCCCACTTGAGTAGATTCTGGGTTTGGTGATGGGATACGTGACATATAATCCCCCCTCTACTTGGACCTATGAGGATGTGTGTTTGATAAACCACTATTTTATGGTTTATATTGTGTTTAATTGTGTGGTTTTATCATGATCTTTACCCACTTATTCATTAATTTAGCATGCATTTATATTTCCTTCCTAAAATTATTACATGGTTGAAAACTGCTTCCTAGAGACTTTTTAATTATGCATTTTAGTTCTCCTTTATCCCATTCGATGTCGTAATCTGTGTGTTAAGTGTTTCAGGCTTTATAGGGTATGGATGAGTTGGAGAGTGGAAAGGAAGCTAGCAAAAAATGGAAGGAACACAAGAAATTGAGGAGACAACCAGCGAGAAATGACGCGGCCGCATGGCTCACGCGTTCGCGTGAAAGAGGAGAAATCATAGTCACGCGGCCGCGTTGCTCACGCGACCGCGCGGAATGGAAAAGCACATGTGACGCGGAGGCGTGGACGACGCGAACGCGTGGCAAGGAAAAATGCGAATGACGCGTCTGCATGGATGACGCGATCGCGTGACGTGTGCGATCTGCAGAATTCACTGGGGGCAATTTCGGGCCCTATTTTGACCCAGTTTTCGATCCAGAACAGCAGACTAGAGCCAGAGAACATGCAGAAACCGGGGATAACAATTCATTCTACACAGTTTTATTTTTAGATCTAGTTTTACTCCCCCTCTAGGTTTTCCTTCTACACATTGATAGTTCTTAGGATTTTATTTTTCTACCACTTTTTGCATTGGGATACTGAGAAGAGTTATTACCTCATCAAGACTTCGTCATTCCAGTTTCTTTTCTTTACTTGGCTTTACTCTTCCATATCCTTTGCTTTGTTGATTTTACCATTAGAATATTATTAGGATTATTTAATACAAGGATTACTTTTATTTTTAATTGATTATTTTGATTTTTATTTACAGTGTCTTTCTTTAATTCCTTTTCATATGTTATGAATTTTACATTCACAATGAGCGAGTAGTTCCCTAACTTGATGGGGAGTTGATTGAAAGGACCCCTTGAGTTGGAAAGCTTAAAGGAAAGATTATAATTGGGTTTATTGTTGGCTTGTCCTCTATTCACTAATACCAATCCCTTTTTATTAAGTGGATTGCAACTTGTGAACAGACATAGCATTCTAATTTGTTTGACTTTCCCTTACCTAGTAAGAGATAACTAAACAGGATAACCTTTAATTATCAATTAATCTAGAGAGTTCCCCAACATTAATGGGGCTTCCAACTAATCAACTCCCAGTCAAGGCTTTTATTTACATTATTCAAATTCTCCAATTTAATTCCCTGTTTACTCAACTCAAACCATTTTGAAAACATCTGATTAATAAAATAGCACACTTTTCTACAACTCGTTGGGAGAAGACCTGGGATTCATACTCCCAGTATTTTAAATTTAAATTTCTGTGACACCTTTTTAAATTGATAAGTGTATTTCTGGTGAGTTAAGAACTATACTTGCAACGTATATATATATATTTTAATAATTTTTAATTCACCAATTTCTGCCGCATCAATTTTTGGCGCCGTTGCCGGGGAGTTGTAATATAGTGCTAAAGTTATTAATTAGAATTTATTTATTTGCATTTTATTTTATTTTTGTCACTATGAACTATACGTTTCTTTCGTTAAATGACGCGTTCACTTCCTGATCCAAGCTTGCCAGCATTTGACCTTGAGATTGAAAGAACTCTTTCATATATAAGGCAAGCTCGGCGTAGGCGACTCCTCTTTGAGGACGAACCTGAACCGTCATCTAAGGAAGAAACAAGCCCCCTCTCTACTAATCCAGTTGATTTACGTGCAGGTGACATGGCAGCGCCCAGAAGAGTCACTATCCAGGAGGAAGGAGCCCCTGATTTTACACTCCAACCATTCCAGGCGCACCACCCAGCAGTAGCTGTAGATTTTGAAATAAAGTCTTCACTACTCAACTTGATGCCCAAATTTCATGGCTTACCTGCTCAAGAGCCTATCAAGCATCTTAGTGATTTCCAGACCGCTTGTTCTACTGTTAAGCGTGATGGCACTGATGAAATCTCTATTCTATTGAAAGCCTTCCCGTTTTCTCTGGAGAGAAAGGCAAGAGAGTGGTACTACACTCAACCCGAAGCAATTGTTTCCAACTGGGATGCACTTAGGAGAGAGTTTCTAGATAAATTCTTTCCGGCTGAAGTTGCCGATAAGCTGAGGAAGGACATGTCTATGATTGTTCAAGATGAATCTGAGACCCTCTATGAATACATGGAACGCTTCAATACTCTTCGAGATGCATGTCCCCATCATATGATTGACAAGATTGTTTTGCTCGGTTACTTTACACAGGGTTTGAAATCTCAAGATAGGACCACACTGGAAGGTGCTTGCAATGGTTCTATGAAAAAGTACAACACTACGGACGAAGCATGGCAATTGATCAGAGACTTAGCTGACTCTACTAGGAATCATAGGCAGAGACAAAGTCGGTCAAAAGCTGTTGCGGAGGTATCCACTAGTAAAGAGAATGCTACTATAGCTCAGAGCTTATGTGAAATGACTAACTTGCTGAAGTAGATGCAACTGAATCAACAACAACCTCAGCAAGTTCAGCCTTCTCCACCACAGCACAGCCAGCAGTTAGTTCCACAATGAGTGTGCAGAATCTGTGCAGATTACAGTCACTATACCGATGAGTGTCCGCAGCTCTAACCAGAAGACAACACTGTAGCAGCCACTCATAACTTTCATGACCGCCCCAATCAAGGGTACAATCAAGGTGGCAACTATAACCAAGGATGGCAGGATAACTCTAACCAAGGCTGGAGAGACAATTCTAACCAGGGTTGGAGGGACAATTCTAACAGAGGAGGTAGAGATAACAATGGAAATTCGAGGTTGAATAACAGTAACAACTTCAGGCAACAGAATCAGAATCAGGCCTACAGAGCACCTCATCTCAGACAGCCTCAAAATCCTCAGCAAACCTCTCAGATGACTTACCCCTCTTCATCTCCTAATGATGAATTACTACAAGCCATTGATCAGAGGTAACAAGCCATGGAAAATAACCTTCTACTATGAATGTTTTGACTTCTACTTTACAAACCCTTGTCTAACAAATTGGATCAATGAACAACTCCAACAACCAGTCCTCAAGCTCTGGTGGACTCCCCTCTCAACCATTACCCAACCCAAAGGGTGGTATTAATGCCATCACTCTAAGGTCCGAAACCACATTGCAGGAGAGGAATCAGGAGGAGCCAAGCCCACCAAAACACACCTCAGCTGAAGAGGTAGTAGAAATAGAAGATGTTGAAGAGGAAGAGGACATACATGACATATCTAAAGAAGAAGAAGCTCAACCACAGGAGGAAGCACCAAAAGGCGCAGACATTGCATGATTTTCTACATCTTCATACTTATTTAGCTTATCTCCTTCAATTAAGCATGAGGACATGCTAATGTTTAAGTATGGGGAGGTTGATAAACCACTATTTTATGGTTTATATTGTGTTTAATTGTGTGGTTTTATCATGATCCTTACTGATGAGCGGATAATTTATACGCTTTTTGGCATTGTTTTTAGTATGTTTTTAGTATGTTTTAGTTAGTTTTTATTATATTTTTGTTAGTTTTTATTTAAAATTCACTTTTCTGGACTTTACTATGAGTTTGTGTATTTTTCTGTGATTTCAGGTATTTTTTGGCTGAAATTGAGGGATCTGAGTAAAAATCTGATTAAGAGGCTGAAAAGGACTGCAGATGCTGTTGGATTCTGACCTCCTTGCACTTGAAGTGGATTTTCTGGAGCTACAGAAACTTGATTGATGCGCTCTCAATTGCATTGGAAAGTAGACATTCTGGGATTTCTAGCAATATATAATAGTTCATACTTTGTCCGAGATTTGATGGCCCAAACTGGCGTTCCAAATCAGCTCAAGAATTCCCGGCGTTTAACACCGGAACTGGCACAGAAGTGGGAGTTAAACGCCCAAACTGGCACAAAAGCTGGCGTTTAACTCCAAGAAAAGTCTCTACACATGGAAACTTCAATGCTCAGCCCAAGCACACACCAAGTGGGCCTGAAAGTGGATTTTTATGTCATTTACTCATTTCTGTAAACCCTAAGCTACTAGTTCTCTATAAATAAGACCTTTTGCTATTGTATTTTCATCTTAGTTCTTCTGGTTCCCTCTCTGGGGCCGAAGCCAATGATCACCATTATCACTTATGTATTTTCAACGGTGGAGTTTCTACACACCATAGATTAAGGTGTGGAGCTCTGCTGTACCTCGAGTATTAATGCAATTACTATTGTTCTTCAATTCAATTCAGCTTATTCTTGTTCTAAGATATTCATTCGCACCCAAGAACATGATGAATGTGATGATTATGTGACGCTCATCATCATTCTCACTTATGAACGCGTGCCTGACAACCACCTCCGTTCTACATGCAAACAAGGCTTGAATGTTTATCTCTTGGATTCCTCAATCAGAATCTTCGTGGTATAAGCTAGAATTGATGGCGGCATTCTTGAGAATCCGGAAAGTCTAAACCTTGTCTGTGGTATTCTGAGTAGGATTCAGGGATTGAATGACTGTGACGAGCTTCAAACTCGCGATTGTGGGGCGTTAGTAACAGACGCAAAAGAATCACTGGATTCTATTCCGACGTGATCGAGAACCGACAGATGAATAGCCGTGCTGTGACAGAGCGCGTTGAACATTTTCACTGAGAGGACGGGACTGTAGCCATTGACAACGGTGATGCCCAACATACAGCTTGCCATGGAAAGGAATAAGAAAGATTGGATGAAGACAGTAGGAAAGCAGAGAGACAGAAGGGACAAAGCATCTCCATACGCTTATCTGAAATTCTCACCAATGAATTACATAAGTATCTCTATCTTTATTTTATGTTTTATTTATCTTTTAATCATCAATCCTCCATAACCATTTGAATCCTCCTGACTGGGATTTACAAGATGACCATAGCTTGCTTTATACCAACAATCTCCGTGGGATCGACCCTTACTCGCGTAAGGTTTATTACTTGAACGACCCAGTGCACTTGCTGGTTAGTTGTGCGAAGTTGTGATAAAGAGTTGAGATTGTGATTGAGCGTACCATACTGATGGCGCCATTGATGATCACAATTTCGTGCACCACTTACCCTCTTATTCATTAATTTAGCATGTATTTATATTTTCTTCCTGAAATTATTACATGGTTGAAAACTGCTTTGTAGAGACTTTTTAATTATGCAATTTAGTTCTCCTTTATCCCATTTGATGCCGTAATCTGTGTGTTAAGTGTTTCAGGCTTTATAGGGCATGGATGAGTTGGAGAGTGGAAAGGAAGCTAGCAAAAAATGGAAGGAACACAAGAAATTGAGGAGACAACCAGCGAGAGATGACGCGGCCGCATGGCTTACGCGTTCGCGTGAAAGAGGAAAAATTGCAGTGACGCGGCCGCGTGGCTCACGCGACCGCGCGGAATGGAAAAGCACAAGTGACGCGGAGGCATGGACGACGCGAACGCGTGGCAAGGAAAAACGCGAATGACGCGTCTGCATGGATGACGCGATCGCGTGACGTGCGCGATCTACATATTTTGCAAAATTCGCTGGGGGCAATTCCGGACCCTATTTTGACCCAGTTTTCGGCCCAGAACAGCAGACTAGAGCCAGAGAACATGCAAAACCCGGGGATAACAATTCATTCTACACAGTTTTAGTTTTAGATCTAGTTTTACTCCCCCTCTAGGTTTTCCCTCTACACATTGATAGTTCTTAGGATTTTATTTTTCTACCACTTTTTGCATTGGGATACTGAGAAGAGTTATTACCTCATCAAGACTTCGTCATTCCAGTTCGTTTTCTTTACTTGGCTTTACTCTTCCATATCCTTTGCTTTGTTGATTTTACCATTGGAATATTATTAGGATTATTTAATACAAGGATTACTTTTATTTTTAATTGATTATTTTGATTTTTATTTACAATGTCTTTCTTTAATTCCTTTTCATATGTTATGAATTTTACATTCACAATGAGCGAGTAGTTCCCTAACTTGATGGGGAGTTGATTGAAAGGAACCTTTGAGTTGGAAAGCTTAAAGGAAAGATTATAATTGGGTTTATTGTTGGCTTGTCCTCTATTCACTAATACTAATCCCTTTTTATTAAGTGGATTGCAACTTGTGAACAGACATAGCATTCTAATTTGTTTGACTTTCCCTTACCTAGTAAGAGATAACTAAACAGGATAACCTTTAATTATCAATTAATCTAGAGAGTTCCCCAACATTGATGGGGCTTCCAACTAATCAACTCCCAGTCAAGGCTTTTATTTACATTATTCAAATTCTCCAATTTAATTCCCTGTTTACTCAACTCAAACCTTTTTGAAAACATCTGATTAATAAAATAGCACACTTTTCTGCAACTCGTTGGGAGACGACCTGGGATTCATACTCCCAGTATTTTAAATTTAAATTTCTGTGACACCTTTCTAAATTGATAAGTGGATTTCTGGTGAGTTAAGAACTATACTTGCAACGTATATATATATATATATATTTTAATAATTTTTAATTCACCAATTTCTGCCATATCAATTTTTGGTCGATACCGATCTCCATGGGTTAGTCACTCTTCTATCTCAACACCAATGGTTTATTTTTCTTGTTAGTTGTTGCATTTGCATGTTTGATTGCATATTTATTTGATTTTCTGCATTTAGTTACTACTTGGTTGAAGTAATATTTTCTTTTTCAAGAAATCTTTATAGTATTTCACTAATTTAAATTGAAATTTTTTTTTAAATTTGTTTGAAGTTGTATTTGGAACATGGTTTTTGAGCCAAAGAACACACAACCTGTGAGACTTTGAGCTTATTTATATGGTTACGTTATTTAACCATAAATATTCTATTCCTGTGTGTTCCCTTCTCTATGATTGTAATCTATATTTTGTTCCAATCTATATGTCCATTATTTAGTATATTTACATGCTTGCATATGATTGAGGCCATTGTTTGATTTTAGCTCACTTATCCCAAATAAGCCTACCTTTTACATCACCTTTGTTAGCCCCTTGAGCTTTTAATCCCCTCTTGTTCTATAAATCGCATTACTAGCCTTAAGCAAAAAAAAAAAAACAAAATAAAAACCCCAAGTTGAATCCTTGGTTAGCTTAAGATAGAAATTGTGTAATTGTTTAAGTGTGGGGAAACTTTATGGGAACATGGATGATAGAAACAAGGTAGAAAGTTGAAAAGAATAAAGATATTTCAAAATAAAAAATTTTGGGAAGCATGCTCATGTGAAATCAAAGTAATTAAATTACCATGTGCATATAAAAAAAATAATAAAATTTCAAGTATTTAAATAAAGGGAATACAAATATATATATATATATATATATATATATATATATATATATATATATATACCCCAAATGCAAAATAAAAAGAATCAATGCAAATGGGACAAAATTCAAAAATAAGTTTGATACATGAGCATGTAATACAAAAGTGAAAAAAATTTGGGTAGCTAGGTAAAGCATTTTAATTTATATAAAGTATGTGTATGTTAGGTGAGATTTTAGACTAATCAAGGATTCACTTTATAAAGCTCACTTGGCCATACATATATCCTTACCTTTACCTTAGCCCCATTACAACCCTAAAAGACCTCATGATATTTGCATTGATATGCTAAATATTTGTTGATTGGTTAGATGAAGAACAAAGTTTAGAAAGCATGACTAGGGAAGAGTAGAGTGATTGACCCTAGACACTTGAGAGACTAGAGTGATATACATTACCAGTGAGGGTTCAATGCTTGATTCTATGTTCCCTGCTTTTATGAGCCATCTTCTTACCAGTTTACTTGCTTTTTATTGTACAATTTGAATTAGTGAAATTTGATTTATATTTGTCTTGAAGAACTTATTTACTCTTAACCAAGTAAGTAAAAGCATTTAGCATGTAGTTGCATTCATAGGTTGCATTGCATACATTCTACCATCCCTCTTCACCCCTTTATAGCTTCTCTTGAGCTTAGCATGAGGACATGCTATTGTTTAAGTGTGGGGAGGTTGATAAACCACTATTTTATGGTTTATCTTGTGCTTAATTGAGTGGATTTTATCAACTCTTCACCCACTTATTCATACTATTTGCATGGTTTTACATTTGCCTTCCTAATTATGTGCTTTGATTGAAAACATGCTTCTTTGGCCTTAAGTTCCCTATCTTTAATCCTCTCTTATTACCATTAGATGCCTTGATATGTGTGTTAAGTGTTTTCAGATATTATAGGGCATGAATGGCTCAGAGGATGGAAAGGAAGAATGCAAAAATGAAAGGAAAGCATAAAATGGAGTTTGTGAAGAAACTGGACCGACGCGACCGCATGGACGATGCGGCCGCGCCGCTTCTTCTTCGCGCTTGGCATGCAGCCGCGTCGTCCATGAAATCCTAATCCTAATCCTAATCCTAGAGAGAGGAGAGAACCTCTCTCTCTAAAAACTACATCTAAACTATGAAAAGTGAATTATCAAAAGCATGGTTTGAATGGACGCATTCCCCCACTTTATAACCTCTGGTCTATGCCTTCTGGACTTGGATTTGGGCCAAAAAGGGCTTTAGAATCTACTATGAGCATTTTCTGCAATTTCTGGTGCGTGGCCTCTGTCACGCGTCCGCGTGGGTCTCGCGGTTGCGTCAATTGGAGTCTTTCTTGTCGCGCGGTCGCGTCAGTCATGCGGCCGCATCATAGGTGTTCTTCTTTAGGCGCGTGGTCGTGTCAGTCATGCGGCCGCGCCGCTTCTTCTTCGCGCTTGGCATGCGGCCGCGTCGTCCATGCGGTCGCATCGCTCCAGTTTCTTCACAAACTCCGTTTTATGCTTTCCTTCCATTTTTGCATTCTTCCTTTCCATCTTCTGAGCCATTCATGCCCTATAATATCTGAAAACACTTAACACACATATCAAGTCATCTAATGGTAATAAGAGAGGATTAAAGATAGGGAACATAAGGCCAAAGAAGCATGTTTTCAATCAAAGCACATAATTAGGAAGGCAAATGTAAAACCATGCAAATAGTATGAATAAGTGGGTGAAGAGTTGATAAAATCCACTCAATTAAGCACAAGATAAACCAAGAAATTGTGGTTTATTAGTGGTATAATCAGGGAACAAGCTTCATCTCTTCTCATGAGCAATTAGACCAAAGAATTGGCTATTGATCAAGATTTGAGAGATTGAGTCACCAAGGAATTGGGGCTCAATCAATCACGATTGCTAAGAGGTCAATGAGTTGCATGATTGAAGATGAGATGAAATCAATTAATCCGGAGAATGCAATATCTCTTAATCCCAATGTTTATTTTATCTTTCTTTTATTTACTTTGTGGTTATTTACAATTTCTGCACTTTACATTTCCAGCACTTTACTTTCTTGTACTTTACTTTCCTTGCCATTAACTTTCTTACACTTTATTGCTTTCCTTTACTTTCATGTCATTTACTTTTCTTGTTGCTTATCACCCAATTATGAATAGTCTAACTAGGATAATTAATCAACTATTTCTTGCTTAATCCAATTAATCTCTGTGGATACGATCCCACTCCACTGTGGGTTATTACTTGACGACAATTTTGGTGCGCTTGCCAAAAGAACGGATTCACTTTATATGTGGGTAGCGAAGTCCGGTTATCAAGTTTTATGGCGCCGTTTCTGGGAATTGGCTTAAATTTGACAGTGATTAAAACTACCACAGACAACAAAGATGCAGAGTCACCAAAACTAGAGCTGAAAGCCTTACCACCCAGCTTGAAGTATGCATATCTGGGTGCCAAAAACACTTATCCAGTAATCATAAATTCAAGTCTGAGAAAGGAGTAAGAAGAGGAACTTATCCAAGTGCTGAGACAACACAAGGATGCTATAGGCTGGACACTTTCAGATTTAAAGGGGATCAGTCCTTCAATGTGCATGCATAAAATTCTGCTTGAAGAGGATGCCAAACCCTCAAGATAGCAACAAAGGAGGCTGAACCCAACTATAAATGAAGTTGTTCAGAAAGAAGTTCTGAAATTATGGCAAGCAGGGGTGATCTACCCCATCTCGGACAGCCCTTGGGTAAGACCGGTGCAAGTAGTTCCTAAGAAAGGAGGGATCACTATTGTGGCAAATGAGAAGAATGAATTGATATCCACAAGAATGGTAACTGGATGGCGTATGTGCATTGACTACCGGAAGCTTAATGAAGCCACCCGGAAGAATCACTTTCCCCTACCATTCATGGACCAAATTGTTGTAGATCCCAAGGATCAGGAAAAACTTCATTTACTTGTCCATATGGTGTATTTGCTTATAGGAGAATGCCCTTTGGATTGTGCAATGCACCTGCAACATTCCAAAGGTGCATGCTCTCCATTTTTTTAGATATGATTGAAAAGTTCATAGAAGTATTCATGGATGACTTCTCTGTGTTTGGGGACTCATATTCTGATTGCCTATACCATCTTTCTCTTGTGCTAAAAAGGTGTCAAGAAACCAACCTTGTTCTAAACTGGGAGAAGTGCCATTTTATGGTGATTGAAGGGGTGGTTCTTGGTCACAAGATTTCAAAAGATGGCATAGAAGTAGATAGAGCAAAAGTGGAAGTAATTGAAAGATTACCTCAACCTTGCAATGTCAAAGCAATCAGAAGCTTTTTGGGACATGCTGGGTTCTATAGGAGGTTTATTAAAGACTTTTCAAAGATTGCAAAACCCCTTAGCAACTGGTGCACGAATTTGTGATTCGCACAACTAACCAGCAAGTGCACTGGGTCGTCCAAGTAATACCTTACGTGAGTAAGGGTCGATCCCACGGAGATTATTGGCTTGAAGCAATCAATGTTTATTTTATTTGTCTCAGTTAGGATGTCACAAAATCGTTTGGATTACTTGAACAATAGAGTTATTTGTTTATAGAGGATTGTGGAATATATTAGAATAACAAAGAATACTAGCGTTACTTGTTGTGCAGTAATGGAGAATATGTTGGAGTTTTGGAGATGCTTTGTTCTCTGAACTTCAACTCTTCCTTGAGATCCTCTTCTCACACGCAAGGTCTATCCATGGCAAGCTCTATGTAGGGTGTCACCGTTGTCAATGGCTACTTCCCATCCTCGCAGTGAAAGCTAATGCTCACGCACTCTGTCACAGTACGGCCAATCACCGGTTGGTTCCCGCTTCCTACTGGAATAGAATCCCTCTTTTGCGTCTGTCACTAACGCCCAGCAGGTTGCAAGTTTGAAGCACGTCACAGTCATTCAATCCTGGAATCCTACTCGGAATACCACAGACAAGGTTTAGACTTTCCGGATTCTCATGAATGCCGCCATCTATCTAGCTTATACCACGAAGATTCTGTTGGGGAATCTAAGAGATATTCATTCATTCTGATGTAGAACGGAGGTGGTTGTCAGGCACACGTTCATGGATTGAGGAAGGTGATGAGTGTCACGGATCATCACCTTCTTCACAATTAAGCGCGAATAAACATCTTAGATAAGAACAAGCGTGTTTGAATGGAAAACAAAGGAATTGTATTAAATCATCGAGACGCTGCAGAGCTCCTCACCCCCAACAATAGAGTTTAGAGACTCATGCCGTCAAAAGTATGTAATTCCGATTTGTAAAATGTCATGAGATGCAAGATAAGTCTGTAAAAGTTGTTTAAATAGTAAACTAGTAACCTAGGTTTACAGAAAATGAATAAACTAAGATAATTGGTGCAGAAATCCACTTCTGGGGCCCACTTGGTGTGTGCTGGGGCTGAGACTAAAGCTTTCCACGTGTAAAGGCCTTTCTTGGCGTCAAACTCCAGGTTATGACGTGTTTTGGGCGTTCAACTCCGGATCATGATGTTTTTCTGGCGTTTAACTCCAGACAGCAGCATGAACTTGGCGTTTAACGCCAAGTTACGTCGTCTATCCTTGCGTAAAGTATGGACTATTATATATTGCTGGAAAGCCCTGGATGTCTACTTTCCAACGCCGTTGAGAGCGCGTCAATTGGACTCCTGTAGCTCCAGAAAATCCATTTCGAGTGCAGGGAGGTCAGGATCCAATAGCATCAGCAGTCCTTTTTCAGCCTAAATCAGATTTTTGCTCAGCTCCCTCAATTTCAGCCAGAAAATACCTGAAATCACAGAAAAACACACAAACTCATAGTAAAGTCCAGAAATATGATTTTTACCTAAAAACTAATATTATTTTACTAAAAACTAACTGAAACATGCTAAAATCTACATGAAATTACCCCCAAAAAGCGTACAAAATATCCGCTCATCACAACACCAAACTTAAACTGTTGCTTGTCCTCAAGCAACTAGATAAATAAAATAGGTTTTAACAGAAATAAAGAAGTAATAATATTTTAGAGTTTTAAATGAAGCTTAGATTCTTATTAGATGAGCGGGGCTTGTAGCTTTTTGTTTCTGAACAGTTTTGGCATCTCCCTGTATCTTTTAAATTTCAGAATGATTGGCATCCTTAGGAACTCAGAATTCAGATAGTATCATTGACTCTCCTAGTGTAGTATGTTGATTCTTGAACACAGTTATTTTATGAGTCTTGGCTGTGGCCCTAAGCACTTTGTTTTCCAGTATTACCACCGGATACAAAAATTGCCACAGACACATAACTGGGTGAACCTTTTCAGATTGTGACTCAGCTTTGCTAGAGTCCCCAATTAGTGGTGTCCAGAGCTCTTAAGCACACTCTTTTGCTTTGGATCACGACTTTAACCACTCAGTCTCAAGCTTTTCACTTGGACCTTCATGACACAAGCACATGGTTAGGGACAGCTTGATTTAGCCGCTTAGGCCTGGATTTTATTTCCTTGGGCCCTCCTATCCATAGATGCTCAAAGCCTTGGATCCTTTTTACTCTTGGCTAGTGCCCATGGCTTGTGAATATTGTGTTTTTTTTTTTTTTTTGCTTCAAGAATCAATTTCATGATTTTTCAGATCATCAATGATATTTTTCGTGTTCCTCATCCTTTCAGGAGCCAATATTCATCAAATTCAAAGTACATATTATGCACTGTTCAAGCATTCATTCAGAGAACAAAAAGTATTGCCACCACATATAATTAATTATCAATTTTATTATTAAGAACTCGAAAAATATAGATTACTTCTTTATTCTAAAATAAAATCTACTACTTTATTCATGCCTGATGATGATGAGAAAAATAAACTATAGCTTAATTGGAAATAAAATCAAAGTAGACATACTAATTACTACTAAATATCTCCTAAGGTGAACTTCAATAAAATAAAATAAAAACGCTATTACTAAATTAAAGCAGGAAAATTGGAACTCAGCAACCTGTTGTTTTGAGTAGTAGATGTTCTTTTAATCCATGGAGCACTTTTCAGGGATTAATTTTTGGCGCTTCAGCTCCCTTAGATCACGCCCTTGCTCCTCCTGTTCCTTGAGCAGTTTGCAAATCATGCTACTTTGATTATTTTGCTCTTCCTTTATTTGATCCATAGCTTCTTGCAATCTGGAAATAGAAGCCTCAAGATGTTCCCAATATTCGAATTGGGGCAGTTCTGGGAGGGCTTCTTGTGCTCTCCTCTTGGTTGAATCATCTTGTTGCTGTTGTCTGACCATTGATATTCCAGTAATGGGCTTTTCAATTAGGATATATTCAGTTATTCCCATCTTCACTCCAGCATCTTTGCAAAGCATAGAAATTAGGCTTGGATAAGCCAATTTGGCGTCCGTAGAATTCTTGTTTGCAATTTTGTATAGCTCACATGAGATCAGCTGATGGACTTCCACTTCTTTTCCTAGCATGATGCAGTGAATCATGACAGCTCTTTTGATGGTAACTTCAGAACGGTTGCTGGTGGGTAATATGGAACGACTAATAAAATCCAGCCAACCTCTAGCTACTGGTTTTAGATCTTCTCTTTTGAGTTGAACTGGGTTGCCAGTTGTACTGGTAGTCCACTTGGCTCCAGGGATGCATATATCTTCCAAGATCTTGTCCAATCCTTTATTGATCCTCATCATTCTCCTATTAAAGGAGTCTGGGTCATCCTTCAGTTGAGGAATCTTGAATATCTCCCTGATCTTGTCAGCATTGGTATGAATGATCTTTCCTCTAACTACGGTCTTATGGTCAAAGAGAGCCGCTCCAATGATTCTTTGCCTTTCTGTCTGCCATAGATTAGCATAGAATTTCTGAACCATGTTCCTTCCCACTTTCGTTTCAGGATTGGCCAGAATTTCCCAATTCCTGTTTCGAATCTGCTCTTGGATCTCCGGATATTCATCTTCTTTCAGATCAAATCTGACTTCCGGGATCACTGATCTGTGACTCATTATCTTGTAGTAATGGTCTGAATGTTCTTTAGTTAAGAACTTCCCTTGATTCCAGAGGGGCATTGGATTGCTCTTTTCCTTGCCCTTTTGGGTGGTTTGCTTCCCTCTAGGGGCCATGATCAAGAGACACAATAGTTTTTGTGATCACGGGTAAAACACACCAAACTTAGAGCTTTACTTGTCCTCAAGCAAAAGAGAAGAAAGAAGAGGCAATGAAGGAGAGCAGGTGTTGGATGGTGTTGAGGAGGAAGTCGCCGAACACAAGATATAGGGAGGGGGGGTGGGTAAATTTCGAAAAATAAGAAAGAGATAAGATAGAAGATATGATTTTAAAAGATATGATTAGAAAAAGATATAATTTTTTTTTTTAAAAAAAAGAGAAAGATATGAAAAATTTTTAAAAGATAGAATTGAAATTTCTAATTTTGAAAAAGATTTTAAAAGATAGTAGATGTGTTGGAAACAAATTTGAAAAGATGATGGATTGAATTGGAAAGCCATTTGGCTTTATGGATTAAGATATATTTAATAATTTCAAAAAAATGATTTTAGAAATTAGGATAAAACTTTTGGAATTGAAAGTAATAATTTAAAATATGTTTATGCAAGAAATCATGAATTGAAACATAAAAAAATTTGAAAAATTATATAAAAAAAACGAAAATGTACCTCCTCCCATCATCCTGGCGTTGAACGCCCATGTGGTGCATGTTTTCGGCGTTCAACGCCCACATGGTGCTTCTCCTGGGCGTTCAACGCCCAATTGGAGCTTCTTTCTGGCGTTGAACGCCAGGAAGTCCTTCTTTACTGGGCGTTTTTCTGAACGCCCAGGATGCTAGCAGACTGGCGTTAAACGCCCAAAAGGTGCATCTTTCTGGCGTTTAACGCCCAGATGGCTACCCTTACTGGCGTTAAACGCCCAGTGGGAGCTTCTTTTGGGCGTTTAACGCCCAAAGTATTTCTCACTGGCTTTTTTATGCCAGTGAGCTTTCCAAATTTCCCTGTAACTTTGTGACTTCAACTATTTGATATTTCACCTTTGAAGATACTTGATATATACCTGAAACAAAATAAATTTAATTAATGAATACGAATAAAATTAAATTTTGTGATTGGCTGGGTTGCCTCCCAGCAAGCGCTTCTTTAATGTCATTAGCTGGACTATCACTGATTCTTCAATTAAGTCTCAGTCTTGAGCATTCTTGCTCAAAATTGCCTTCAAGATAATGTTTGACTCTTTGTCCATTAACAATGAATTTTTTATTAGAGTCATTATCCTGAAGCTCTATGTATCCATATGGTGATACGTTTGTAATGACATATGGACCTCTCCACCGGGATTTTAATTTCCCAGGGAATAATTTGAGCCTTGAATTAAATAACAGAACTTTCTGTCCTGGCTCAAAGACTCTGGATGACAATTTCTTATCATGCCATCTTTTTGCTTTCTCTTTGTAAATTTTTGCATTTTCGAAAGCATTGAGTCTAAATTCCTCTAGCTCATTTAACTGGAGTAATCATCTTTCTCCAGCTAACTTGGCATCAAGGTTCAGGAATCTGGTTGCCCAGTAGGCCTTGTGTTCCAGTTCCACTGGCAAGTGACACGCCTTTCCATACACAAGCTGGTATGGAGAGGTCCCTATAGGGGTCTTAAATGCTGTTCTGTATGCCCACAGAGCATCATCCAAGCTTCTTGCCCAATCCTTTCTACGGTTAATTACAGTCCGTTCCAGGATTCTTTTGAGTTCTCTATTTGAGACTTCAGCTTGCCCATTAGTTTGTGGATGATATAGAGTAGCTACCCTGTGGTTGACTCCATAACGTACCAGAGCAGCATAAAGTTGTTTATTACAGAAATGAGTGCCCCCATCACTGATTAACACTCTAGGGATACCAAATCTGCTGAAGATATGTTTCTGGAGGAACTTTAACACTGTTTTAGTGTCATTAGTGGGTGTTGCAATAGCTTCCACCCACTTGGATACATAATCCACTGCCACCAGAATATAGGTGTTTGAGTATGATGGTGGGAAAGGTCCCATGAAGTCAATGCCCCATACATCAAACAACTCAATCTCCAAGATCCCTTGTTGAGGCATGGCGTAACTGTGGGGTAGATTGCTAGATCTTTGGCAACTGTCACAATTAAGCACAAATGCTCGGGAATCTTTGTAGAGAGTAGGCCAGTAGAAGCCACTTTGGAGGACTCTTGTGGCTGTTCGTTCACTCCCAAAATGTCCTCCACACTGTGATCCATGGCAATGCCAAAGGATCTTCTGTGCTTCTTCTTTAGGCACACATCTACGGATTACTCCGTCTGTGCATCTCTTAAAGAGATATGGTTCATCCCAAAGATAGTACTTTGCATCTGTGATTAATTTCTTTGATTGCACCTTACTGTACTCTTTGGGTATGAATCTCACTGCCTTGTAGTTTGCAATGTCTGCAAACCATGGCACCTCCTGGACGGCCAGCAGTTGCTCATCCGGAAAGGTTTCAGAGATCTCAGTGAGAGGGAGGGACGCCCCTTCCACTGGTTCTATTCGGGACAGGTGATCTGCTACTTGGTTTTCTGTCCCTTTTCTGTCTCTTATTTCTATATCAAACTCCTGCAGAAGCAGCACCCATCTTATAAGTCTGGGTTTTGAATCCTGCTTTGTGAGTAGATATTTAAGAGCAGCATGATCTGTATACACAATCACTTTTGATCCTACTAAATAGGATCTGAATTTGTCAATGGCGTAAACCACTGCAAGTAGCTCCTTTTCTGTGGTTGTGTAATTTTTCTGTGCATCCTTTAAAACACGGCTAGCATAATAAATGACATGCAGAAGCTTGTCATGTCTTTGTCCCAACACTGCACCAATGGCATGGTCACTGGCATCACACATTAATTCAAATGGCAATGTCCAGTCTGGTGCAGAGATGATTGGTACTGAGACCAATTTAGCTTTCAGGGTCTCAAATGCCTGCAGACACTCTTTATCAAAGATAAATGGCGTGTCAGCAGCTAGCAGGTTGCTTAGAGGTTTGGCGATTTTTGAAAAGTCCTTTATAAACCTCCTATAGAATCCCGCATGCCCCAGAAAGCTTCTGATTGCCTTAACATTAGCAGGTGGTGGTAATTTTTCAATTACCTCTACTTTAGCTTGGTCCACCTCTATCCCCTTGTTCGAAATTTTGTGCCCAAGGACAATTCCTTCAGTCACCATAAAGTGACATTTTTCCCAGTTTAAAACCAGGTTAGTCTCTTGGCATCTTTTCAGAACAAGTGCTAAATGGTTAAGGCAGGAGCTGAATGAGTCTCCAAATACTGAAAAGTCATCCATGAAGACTTCCAGAAATTTTTCCACCATGTCAGAGAAAATTGAGAGCATGCACCTCTGAAAAGTTGCAGGTGCATTGCACAGGCCAAATGGCATCCTTCTGTATGCAAATACTCCAGATGGGCATGTGAATGCCGTTTTCTCCTGATCCTGGGGATCTACTGCAATTTGATTATAACCTGAATATCCATCCAGGAAGCAGTAGTATTCATGACCTACTAGTCTTTCTAGCATCTGGTCTATGAATGGTAAAGGAAAATGATCCTTTCTGGTGGCTGTATTGAGCCTTCTGTAATCAATGCACATACGCCACCCTGTAACTGTCCTTGTAGGAACCAGTTCATTTTTTTCATTATGAACCACTGTCATGCCTCCTTTCTTTGGGACAACTTGGACAGGGCTCACCCAGGGGCTGTCAGAGATAGGATAAATAATCCCAGCCTCTAGTAATTTAGTGACCTCTTTCTGCACCACTTCTTTCATAGCTGGATTCAGCCGCCTTTGTGGTTGAACCACTGGTTTGGCGTCATCCTCCAACAAGATCTTGTGCATGCATCTGGCTGGGCTAATGCCCTTAAGATCACTGATGGACCACCCAAGAGCTGTCTTGTGTGTCCTTAGCACTTGAATTAGTGCTTCCTCTTCCTGTGGCTCTAAAGTAGAGCTTATAATTACAGGAAAGGTATCACCTTCTCCTAGAAATGCATATTTCAAGGATGGTGGTAATGGTTTGAGTTTGGGTTTTGGAGGTTTCTCCTCTTCTTGAGGGATTTTCAGAGGTTCTATTATCTTCTCTGACTCCTCCAAATCAGGCTGAACATCTTTAAAGATGTCCTCTAGCTCTGATTCCAAACTCTCAGCCATATTGACCTCTCTTACCAGAGAATCAATAATATCAACACTCATGCAGTCATTTTGGGTGTCTGGATGTTGCATTGCTTTGACAACATTCAACTTGAATTCCTCCTCATTGACTCTCAAGGTTACTTCCCCTTTTTGGACATCAATGAGGGTTCGGCCAGTTGCCAGGAAAGGTCTTCCTAGAATGAGAGTTGCACTCTTGTGCTCCTCCATTTCCAGCACTACAAAGTCAGTAGGAAAGGCGAATGGCCCAACCTTGACAATCATGTCTTCAATCACGCCTGATGGGTACTTAATGGAGCCATCAGCAAGTTGAAGACATATCCTGGTTGGTTTAATTTCTTCAGTTAAACCAAGCTTTCTGATAGTAGATGCAGGTATTAGGTTGATACTTGCCCCAAGATCGCATAAAGCTTGCTTGGTACAATTACCCTCTAATGTGCATGGTATCATAAAGCTCCCAGGATCTTTAAGCTTCTCAGGTAAGCTTTTCAGAATGACTGCACTGCATTCTTCAGTGAGGTAGACTTTTTCAGTTTCTCTCCAATCCTTCTTATGACTTAAGATTTCTTTCATGAACTTAGCATAAGAGGGTATTTGCTCAAGTGCTTCTGCAAACGGAATCTTTATTTCAAGAGTCCTGAGATAGTCTGCAAAGCGAGCAAATTGCTTATCCTGTTCCGCTTGGCAGAGTTTTTGAGGATAAGGCATTTTGGCTTTGTATTCCTCAACCTTAGTTGCTGCAGGTTTATTACCTACAGAAGTGGGTTGGGAAGCCTTTTTAGAAGGATTGTTATCAGCACTTGTATGTGACTGATCACCCACTAGCGTTTGAATACCAGGGGTGGAAGCTGGGGTGGCGTTAAACGCCACTTCCTTGCTTGTTACTGGCATTTGAACGCCAGAACCATGTTCCTTTTGGGCGTTCAACGCCAGATCCATGCTTGTTTCTGGCGTTGAACGCCAGGAATGAGCATGGTCTGGGCGTTCAGCGCCAGCTCTGTTCCTCTCTGGGCTCTGATTGTCCTCAGAGGAATTTTGAGTATCCTCTTGTTCATTTCTTGGTTTCCTGCTGCTTTGAAGTGAGGTATTTAATGTTTTCCCACTTCTTAATTGAACTGCTTGGCATTCTTCTGCTATTTGTTTTGACAGTTGTTTTTCTGTCTGCTTTAATTGTACTTCCATGTTCCTGTTAGCCATTCTTGTTTCCTGTAATATTTCCTTGAATTTGGCTAGTTGCTGAGTTAGAAAATCTAATTGCTGATTGAATTCATTAGCCTGATCCACTGGACTGAGTTCTGCAGTTACTGTTTTAGCTTCTTCTTTCATAGAGGATTCACTGCTTAAGTACAGATGCTGATTTCTGGCAACTGTATCAATAAGCTCTTGAGCTTCTTCAATTGTTTTTCTCATATGTATAGATCCACCAGCTGAGTGGTCTAGAGAAATCTGAGCTTTTTCTGTAAGCCCATAGTAGAAGATGTCTAATTGCACCCATTCTGAAAACATTTCAGAGGGGCATTTTCTTAGCATCTCTCTGTATCTCTCCCAGGCATCATAAAGGGATTCATTATCTCCTTGTTTGAAGCCTTGAATGTTTAGCCTTAGCTGTGTCATCCGTTTGGGAGGGAAATAGTGATTCAGGAATTTTTCTGACAGCTGTTTCCATGTTTTTATGCTGTTCTTAGGCTGGTTATTTAACCACCTCTTAGCTTGATCTTTTACAGCAAATGGAAACAGTAATAGTCTGTAGACATCCTGATCTACTTCTTTATCATGTACTGTATCAGCAATTTGCAGAAATTGTGCCAGAAACTCTGTAGGTTCTTCATGTGGAAGACCAGAATATTGGCAGTTTTGCTGCACCATGATAATGAGCTGTGGATTCAGCTCAAAGCTACTAACTCCAATGGAGGGTATACAGATACTACTCCCATATGAAGCAGTAGTGGGGTTAGCATATGACCCCAGGGTCCTCTTGGACTGTTCATTCCCACTTGCTTCCATATTGAATACAAGTTGAGAATTTATAGTTATGGAATAAATAAAAGTGGAATATATAAAAATATATTTTTTTTTTGAAAATATTTTGTGAAAATATATATATATTTTTTTTAAAATTAAATATGGAAATATTTTTGAAATTGAAAATTGAATTTTTAATATAAAATTTTCGAAAAATTTAGTTCAAAGTTCAAAGTTAGTTAGAAAATAAAATTTTTGAATTTTGAATTTTATAATGAAAGAGAAAAACACACAAAAGACACAAGACTTAAAAATTTTTAGATCTAGTGCTCCTTATTTTCGAAAATTTTTGGAGGGAAAACACCAAGGAACACCAAACTTAAAAATTTTAAGATCAAGACACAAGAAAAACTCAAGAACACCTTGAAGATTCACAAGAACACCAAGAACAAAAGAAAGAACACCAAACTTAAAATTTTAAAAAAAATCAAAATAAATTTTCGAAAATTATAAAAAGATTAACAATAAAACACCAAACTTAGAGTTTGACACAGGATTAAACCAAGAAAAATTATTTTTGAAAAAGATTTTCAAAAGTACTGGTGCTCCCTTATCAAGAATATGACCCTTCTATTCTAGCCAAATGGGCAGCAAATATAACAATTGTTTTGAAAAAGCACAAGAAACACAAGAAAAGACTCAGAACAAGAAAAATTAAAGATCAAACAAGAAAAATAGACAAGAACAACTTGAAGATTAAGGAAAAACAAAGGACACTCACACGAAAAATTCAAAGAAAAATATAAAAGATGCAATTGACACCAAACTTAGAACAAGACACTAGACTCACGAAAAAAACAGTTAATAAGGAAAAAGTAATATTTCGAAAATATTTTTGAAAAGGGAATAAAAGACTCAAATTTAATGACTCTGTAACATCAATACTATATTCCTAATCTAAGAAATAAAATAAGCCTTCAATTGTTCAAACTCAATAATCCCCGGCAACGGCGCCAAAAACTTGGTGCACGAATTTGTGATTCGCACAACTAACCAGCAAGTGCACTGGGTCGTCCAAGTAATACCTTACGTGAGTAAGGGTCGATCCCACGGAGATTATTGGCTTGAAGCAATCAATGTTTATTTTATTTGTCTCAGTTAGGATGTCACAAAATCGTTTGGATTACTTGAACAATAGAGTTATTTGTTTATAGAGGATTGTGGAATATATTAGAATAACAAAGAATACTAGCGTTACTTGTTGTGTAGTAATGGAGAATATGTTGGAGTTTTGGAGATGCTTTGTTCTCTGAACTTCAACTCTTCCTTGAGATCCTCTTCTCACACGCAAGGTCTATCCATGGCAAGCTCTATGTAGGGTGTCACCGTTGTCAATGGCTACTTCCCATCCTCGCAGTGAAAGCTAATGCTCACGCACTCTGTCACAGTACGGCCAATCACCGGTTGGTTCCCGCTTCCTACTGGAATAGAATCCCTCTTTTGCGTCTGTCACTAACGCCCAGCAGGTTGCAAGTTTGAAGCACGTCACAGTCATTCAATCCTGGAATCCTACTCGGAATACCACAGACAAGGTTTAGACTTTCCGGATTCTCATGAATGCCGCCATCTATCTAGCTTATACCACGAAGATTCTGTTGGGGAATCTAAGAGATATTCATTCATTCTGATGTAGAACGGAGGTGGTTGTCAGGCACACGTTCATGGATTGAGGAAGGTGATGAGTGTCACGGATCATCACCTTCTTCACAATTAAGCGCGAATAAACATCTTAGATAAGAACAAGCGTGTTTGAATGGAAAACAAAGGAATTGTATTAAATCATCGAGACGCTGCAGAGCTCCTCACCCCCAACAATGGAGTTTAGAGACTCATGCCGTCAAAAGTATGTAATTCCGATTTGTAAAATGTCATGAGATGCAAGATAAGTCTGTAAAAGTTGTTTAAATAGTAAACTAGTAACCTAGGTTTACAGAAAATGAATAAACTAAGATAATTGGTGCAGAAATCCACTTCTAGGGCCCACTTGGTGTGTGCTGGGGCTGAGACTAAAGCTTTCCACGTGTAAAGGCCTTTCTTGGCGTCAAACTCCAAGTTATGACGTGTTTTGGGCGTTCAACTCCGGATCATGACGTTTTTCTGGCGTTTAACTCCAGACAGCAGCATGAACTTGGCGTTTAACGCCAAGTTACGTCGTCTATCCTTGCGCAAAGTATGGACTATTATATATTGCTGGAAAGCCCTGGATGTCTACTTTCCAACGCCGTTGAGAGCGCTTCAATTGGACTCCTGTAGCTCCAGAAAATCCATTTCGAGTGCAGGGAGGTCAGGATCCAACAGCATCAGCAGTCCTTTTTCAGCCTAAGTCAGATTTTTGCTCAGCTCCCTCAATTTCAGCCAGAAAATACCTGAAATCACAGAAAAACACACAAACTCATAGTAAAGTCCAGAAATATGATTTTTACCTAAAAACTAATATTATTTTACTAAAAACTAACTGAAACATGCTAAAATCTACATGAAATTACCCCCAAAAAGCGTACAAAATATCCGCTCATCACAACACCAAACTTAAACTGTTGCTTGTCCTCAAGCAACTAGATAAATAAAATAGGTTTTAACAGAAATAAAGAAGTAATAATATTTAGAGTTTTAAATGAAGCTTAGATTCTTATTAGATGAGCGGGGCTTGTAGCTTTTTGTTTCTGAACAGTTTTGGCATCTCCCTGTATCTTTTAAATTTCAGAATGATTGGCATCCTTAGGAACTCAGAATTCAGATAGTATCATTGACTCTCCTAGTGTAGTATGTTGATTCTTGAACACAGTTATTTTATGAGTCTTGGCTGTGGCCCTAAGCACTTTGTTTTCCAGTATTACCACCGGATACAAAAATTGCCACAGACACATAACTGGGTGAACCTTTTCAGATTGTGACTCAGCTTTGCTAGAGTCCCCAATTAGTGGTGTCCAGAGCTCTTAAGCACACTCTTTTGCTTTGGATCACGACTTTAACCACTCAGTCTCAAGCTTTTCACTTGGACCTTCATGACACAAGCACATGGTTAGGGACAGCTTGATTTAGCCGCTTAGGCCTGGATTTTATTTCCTTGGGCCCTCCTATCCATAGATGCTCAAAGCCTTGGATCCTTTTTACTCTTGGCTAGTGCCCATGGCTTGTGAATATTGTGTTTTTTTTTTTTTTTTTGCTTCAAGAATCAATTTCATGATTTTTCAGATCATCAATGATATTTTTCGTGTTCCTCATCCTTTCAGGAGCCAATATTCATCAAAGCGTACAAAATATCCGCTCATCAGCAACCTACTTGTCTCAAATACTCCTTTTGTTTTTGATAGAGAATGCATGGTAGCCTTCGATGAACTTAAAAAGAGACTTTCCTCTGCACCTATCATAGCACCACCAAGTTGGGATCTTCCCTTTGAACTAATGTGTGATGCATCTGATTTTGCTGTTGGTGCTGTCCTAGGACAGAGGAAAGACAAGCTAGTACATGTAATCTACTATGCTAGCAAGGTCCTTAATAAGAATCAAAGGAACTATACCACCACAGAGAAAGAACTTTTAGCTATAATTTTTGTTTTTGATAAGTTTTGATCATATCTTATTGGCTCAAAAGTAATTGTGTTCACTGATCATGCAGCACTCAAGTACTTGTTTACCAAACAAGAATCTAAGCCTAGACTGATAAGGTGGATCTTGCTGCTCCAAGAATTTGATATTGATATTAAAGATAGGAGCGGAACAGAGAATAAAGTAGCTGACCACCTCTCAAGGATCCCACAAGAAGAAGAAATGCAGCAAGTTGCAGTAAATGAAAGCTTTCCTGATGAACAATTGATGATGATTCAAGTAGCCCCTTGGTTCACAGACATAGCTAACTTCAAGGCTATTGGGGAGTGGTGGACGAAATTATGATCCTTAAAATTGATCTCCTTGTACTTATATGGAATTTGAAATTGGCACGAGTGAACACAACTCCGTTCAACTAAACCAGCAAGTGTACTGGGTCGTCCAAGTAATAAACCTTACACGAGTAAGGGTCGATCCCACAGAGATTGTTGGTATGAAGCAAGCTATGGTCACCTTGTAAATCTCAGTTAGGCAGATTAAATTGGTTAATGGGTTTTCGAAAATCAATAATAAAAAGAAAATAAAAGGGATAGAGATACTTATGTAAATTAATAGTGGGAATTTCAGATAAGTGCATGGATATGCTATGCTCCTCTTGAAACTCTACTTCACTACTCTCTCTTCCAATCCTTCTTACTCCTTCCCATGGCAAGCTGTATGTAGGGCATCACTATCATCAATGGCTACTTTCAATCCTCTCGGAAAAATGGTCCTATGCGCTGTCACTGCACGGCTAATCGTCTGGAGGCATCACCCTTGGTTGATAGCTACATCCCATCCTCTCAGTGAAAACGTTCCAAATGCTCTGTCACAGCACGGCTAATCATCTGTCGGTTCTCAATCAGGTTGGAATAGAATCCATTGATTCTTTTGCGTCTGTCACTAATGCCCAGCCTTCAGGAGTTTGAAGCTCGTCACAGTCATTCAATACCGGAATCCTACTCGGAATACCACAGACAAGGTAGACTTTCCAGATTCCCAGGATCCTACTCGAAATACCACAGACAAGGTTAGACTTTCCGGATCCTCATGAATGCTGCCATCTTTCTAGCTTATACCACGAAGATTCTGTTGGGGAATCTAAGAGATATGCGCCCGGCCTAAGGTAGAACGGAAGTGGTTATCAATCACGCGCGTTCATAGGTGAGAATGATGATGAGTGTCACAGATCATCACATTCATCAAAGTTAAGTGCAACGTATATCTTGGAATAAGAATAAAAGAGAATTGAATAGAAAGAAATAGTAATTGTATTGAAACTTGAGGTACAGCAGAGCTCTACACCCTTAATCTATGGTGTGCAGAAACTCCACTGTTGAAAATACATAAGTGAAAGGTTCAGGCATGGCCGAATGGCCAGCCCCCAAAACGTGATCACAGGATTCAAAATACAATCCAGGATGAGATTATGATTGTAAAAAGTTCTATTTATAATAAACTAGCTCATAGGGTTTACATGAGTAAGTAATTGATGCATAAATCCACTTCCGGGGCCCACTTGGTGTATGTTTGGGCTGAGCTTGATCTATCCACGAGCTGAGGCTTCTCTTGCAGTTGAACTCCAAGTTATGACGTGTTTTGGGCGTTCAACTCCGGATCATGACGTTTTTCTGGCGTTTAACTCCAGACAGCAGCATGTACTTGGCCTTCAACGCCAGGTTACGTCGTCAATTTCCGAATAAAGTATGGACTATTATATATTGCTGGAAAGCTCTGGATGTCGACTTTCCAACGCCGTTGAGAGCGCGCCAATTGGAGTTCTGTAGCTCCAGAAAATCCATTTTGAGTGCAGGGAGGTCAGATTCCAACAGCATCAGCAGTCCTTTTGTCAGCCTTTTTCAGAGTTTTGCTCAAGTCCCTCAATTTCAGCCAGAAATTACCTGAAATCACAGAAAAACACACAAACTCATAGTAAAGTCCAGAAATGTGAATTTAACATAAAAACTAATGAAAACATCCCTAAAAGTAGCTTGAACTTACTAAAAACTACCTAAAAACAATGCCAAAAAGCGTATAAATTATCCGCTCATCACAACACCAAACTTAAATTGTTGCTTGTCCCCAAGCAACTGAAAATCAAATAGGATAAAAAGAAGAGAATATACTATAAATTCCAAGATATCAATGAATATTAATTATAATTAGATGAGCGGGACTTGTAGCTTTTTGCTTCTGAACAGTTTTGGCATCTCACTTTTTCCTTTGAAGTTTAGAATGATTGGCTTCTCTAGGAACTTAGAATTTCAGATAGTGTTATTGATTCTCCTAGTTAAGTATGTTGATTCTTGAACACAGCTACTTATGAGTCTTGGCCGTGGCCCTAAGCACTTTGTTTTCCAGTATTATCACCGGATACATAAATGCCACAGACACATGACCGGGTGAACCTTTTCAGATTGTGACTCAGCTTTGCTAGAGTCCCCAGTTAGAGGTGTCCAGAGCTCTTAAGCACACTCTTTTGCTTTGGATCACGACTTTAACCACTCAGTCTCAAGCTTTTCACTTGGACCTTCATGACACAAGCACATGGTTAGGGACAGCTTGAGTTAGCCGCTTAGGCCTGGATTTTATTTCCTTGGGCCCTCCTATCCATTGATGCTCAAAGCCTTGGATCCTTTTTACCCTTGCCTTTTGGTTTTAAGGGCTATTGGCTTTTTCTACTGCTCCTTCTTTTTTCTCTTTTTTTTTAGAAAGCTTTCTTTTTCACTGCTTTTTCTTGCTTCAAGAATCAATTTCATGATTTTTCAGATCCTCAATAACGTTTCTCTTTGTTCATCATTCTTTCAAGAGCCAACAAATTTAACATTCATAAACAACAAGATCAAAAGACATATGCACTGTTCAAGCATTCATTCAGAAAACAAAAGTATTGTCACCACATCAATATAATTAAATTAAATTCAAGGATAAATTCGAAATTCATGTACTTCTTGTTCTTTTGAATTAAAACATTTTTCTTTTAAGAGAGGTGAAGGATTAATGGAATTTATTCATAGCTTTAAGGCATGGTTACATACTAATGATCATGAAATAAAGACACAAAACATAGATAAACACAATATTAAAAACCGAAAAGCAGAAAGAAATAAGAACAAGGAATGAGTCCACCTTAGTGGCGTCTTCTTCTTGAAGGACCAATGGTGTTCTTTAGCTCTTCTATGTCCCTTCCTTGCCTTTGTTGCTCCTCCCTCATTGCTCTTTGATCTTCTCTTATTTCTTGGAGAATGATGGAGTGCTCATGATGTTCTACCCTTAATTGTTCCACATTGTGGCTCAAATCTTCTAAGGAGGTGTTGAGTTGCTCCCAATAGTTGTTGGGAGGAAAGTGCATCCCTTGAGACATCTCAGGGATTTCTTGATGATGAGCTTCCTCATGCATCTCTTGAAAACCGTGAAGAGTCTCTCTTGCTTGCTCCATCCTCTTCTTGGTGATGGGCTTATCCTCTTCAATGAGGATGTCTCCTTCTATGATGACTCCAGCTGAGTAACATAGATGGCAAATAAGGTGAGGAAAAGCTAACCGTGCCATGGGTGAGGGCTTGTCGGCTATTTTGTAGATTTTATTGGAGATGACCTCATGAACTTCTACTTCCTCTTCGATCATGATGCCATGAATCATGATGGCCCGATCTACTGTAACTTCAGATCGGTTGCTAGTAGGAATGATGGAGCGTTGAATGAACTCCAACCATCCTCTAGCCACAGGCTTGAGGTCCAGTCTTCTTAGTTGGACTGGCTTGCCTTTGGAGTCTCTCTTCCATTGAGCTCCTTCCACACATATGTCCATAAGGACTTGGTTCAACCTCTGATTAAAGTTGACCCTTCTAGTGTAGGGGCGTTCATCTTCTTGCATCATGGGCAAGTGAAACGCCAACCTCACATTTTCCGGACTAAAATCTAAGTATTTCCCCCGAACCATTGTGAGATAATTCTTTGGACTCGGGTTCATACTTTGATCATGGTTCCTAGTGATCCATGCATTGGCATAGAGCTCTTGAACCATTAAGATTCTGACTTGTTGTATGGGGTTGACTAGGACTTCCCAACCTCTTCTTTGGATTTCATGTCGGATCTCCGGATACTCATTTTTCTTGAGCTTGAAAGGGACCTCAGGGATCACCTTCTTCTTTGCCACAACATCATAGAAGTGGTCTTGATGGCTCTTAGAGATGAATCTTTCCATCTCCCATGACTCGGAGGTGGAAGCTTTTGTCTTCCCTTTTCCTTTTCTAGAGGATACTCCGGCCTTAGGTGCCATTGGTAATGGAAAAACAAAAAAGCTTATGCTTTTACCACACCAAACTTAAAATATTGCTCACCCTCGAGCAATAAAAGAAAGAAAAGAAGAAGAAGAAGAAGAAAATATGGAGGAAAGGGAGAGAAGTAGGTTCGGCTATGTGGGAGAAGAGGGGGTTGTGTTGTGTGAAAATGAAGTAGAATGGAAGGGTATTTATAGGGAGAGAGGGGAGGTTATGTTCGGCCATGTTGGGTGGGAATGGGTGGGAAATTGGTTTTGAATTTTGGAAGGTAGGTGGGGTGTATGGGGAAGAGTGGATGGATGTGAGTGGTGAGTGGGTTGATTGAGAAGAGGAATTGAGGTGATTGGTGAAGGTTTTTGGGAAGTGTGATATGGGGAAGAGAAATCACAAAAATAGGATTAGGAGGTAAGGTGGGAATATGTTAGGTGGGGATCCTGTGGGGTCCACAGATCCTGAGGTGATCCTGTGGGGTCCACAGGTCCTGAGGTGTCAAGGAATTCCATCCTTGCACCAAATAGGCATGTAAAATGCCTTGGCACACCATTCTGGCGTTTAAACGCCCATTGGTGCACGTTCTGGGCGTTCAACGCCCATGTAAAGCATGTTTCTGGCGTTGAACGCCAGTTTCATGCTTGTTACTGGCGTTCAGCGCCAGTTTTTCTTCTCTGGGCACATTCCTGGCGTTCAGCGCCAGAATGTTGCTTGTTTCTGGCGTTCAGTGCCAAAATGGTGCTCTGTTCTGGCGTTGAACGCCGGCCAGATGCACCTTACTGGCATTGAACGCCAGCCTGTGCGTCCTCCAGGGTGTGAATTTTTTCTTCTGCTGTTTTTGATTCTGTTTTTAATTTTTATGATTTTTTCGTGACTCCTCATGATCATGTACCTAATAAAACACAAAATAGCAATAAAATAAAATAAAATAAAAATTAGATAAATAAAATTGGGTTGCTTCCCAACAAGCGCTTCTTTAATGTCAATAGCTTGACAGTGGCTCTCATGGAGCCACAAGGTGATCAGGTCAATGTTGTATAGTTGCCCACACCAAACTTAGAGTTTGGATATGGGATCTTAACACCAAACTTAGAGTTTGGTTGTGGCCTCCCAACACCAAACTTAGAGTTTGATTGTGGGGGCTCTTCTTGACTCTGAACTGAGAGAAGCTCTTCATGCTTACTCTCTTTTGTCACAGAGGGATGGCCATGTGCCTTAAACACAAGGTAGTCCCCATTCAATTGAAGGACTAATTCTCCTCTGTTGACATCTATCACAGCTCCTGCTGTGGCTAGAAAAGGTCTTCCAAGGATGATGCATTCATCATCTTCCTTCCTAGTGTCTAAGATTATGAAATCAGCAGGGATGTAAATGCCTTCAACCTTTACTAGAACGTCCTCTACTAACCCATAAGCTTGTCTCAATGACTTGTCTGCCAATTACAATGAGAACAAGGCAGGTTGTACCTCAATGATCCCCAGCTTCTCCATTACAGAGAGTGGCATAAGATTTATCCCTGACCCCAGATCACACAGAGCTTTTGCAAAGTTCATGGTGCCTATGGTGCAAGGTATTAAGAACTTGCCAGGATCTTGTTTCTTTTGAGGTAGAGTTTTCTGAATCCAAGTATCTAGTTCACTAATGAGCAAGGGAGGTTCACTTTCCCAAGTTTCATTACCAAACAACTTGGCATTCAGCTTCATGATAGCTCCTAAGTATTGAGCAACTTGCTCTCCAGTCACATCTTCATCCTCTTCAGAGGATGAATAGTCTTCAGAGCTCATGAATGGCAGAAGGAGATTTAATGGAATCTCCATGGTCTCTATATGAGCCTCAGATTCCTCTGGATCCTTAATAGGAAACTCCTTCTTGCTTGAGGGACATCCCAGGAGGTCTTCCTCACTAGGATTTTCGTCCTCCTCCTCCCTTGTGCATTCGGCCATGTTGAGTATCTCAATGGCCTTGCACTCTCCTTTTGGATTCTCTTCTGTATTACTTGGGAGAATACTGGGAGGAGTTTCAATGACTTTCTTACTCAGCTGGCCCACTTGTGCCTCCAAATTTCTAATGGAGGATCTTGTTTCATTCATGAAACTGAAAGTGGCCTTTGACAGATCAGAGACTATATTAGCTAAATTAGAAGTGTTTTGTTCAGAATTCTCTGTCTGTTACTGAGAAGATGATGGATATGGCTTACTATTGCTCAGCCTATTGCGTCCACCATTGTTAAAACCTTGTTGAGGTTTTTGTTGATCCTTCCATGAGAAATTTGTATGATTTCTCCATGATGAGTTATAGGTGTTTCCATAAGGTTCACCCATGTAATTAACCTCTGCCATGGCAGGGTTCTCAGGATCATAAGCTTCTTCAGAAGCTGCCTCTCTAGTACTGTTGGATGCATGTTGCCATCCATTCAGATTTTGAGAGATCATGTTGACCTATTGGGTCAACACTTTGTTCTGAGCCAATATGGCATTCAGAGCATCAATTTCAAGAATTCCTTTCTTCTGAGGTATCCCATTATTCACGGAATTCCTCTCAGAAGTGTACATGAATTGGTTGTTTGCAACCATGTCAATGAGTTCTTGAGCCTCTTCAGGCGTTTTCTTCAGGTGAATAGATCCACCTGCAGAGTGGTCCAATGACATTTTCGATAATTCAGAGAGGCCATAATAGAATAAATCTAATATGGTCCATTCTGAAAACATGTCAGATGGACATCTTTTGGTCAGCTGCTTGTATCTTTCCCAAGCTTCATAGAGGGATTCACCATCTTTTTGCTTGAAGGTTTGAACATCCACTCTCAGCTTGCTCAGCTTTTGAGGAGGAAAGAATTTATCCAAGAAGGCTGTGACCAGCTTATCCCAAGAGTCCAGGCTATCCTTAGGTTGTGAATCCAACCATATTCTAGCTCTGTCTCTTATAGCAAAAGGGAAAAGCATGAGTCTGTAAACTTCAGGATCAACTCCATTCGTCTTTACAGTCTCACAGATCTGCAAGAACTCAGTTAAGAACTGATAGGGATCTTCAGATGGAAGTCCATAAAACTTGCAGTTTTGTTGCATTAAAGCAACTAGCTGAGGTTTCAGCTCAAAGTTGTTGGCTCCAATGGCAGGAATGGAGATGCTTCTTCCATCAAACTTGGACGTTGGCTTTGTGAAGTCACCAAGCATTCTCCTTGCATTATTATTATTATTTTCGGCTGCCATCTCCTTCTCTTGTTCGAAAATTTCTGAAAGGTTACCTTTAGAATAATTTAATTTAGCTTCTCTTAATTTCCTCTTCAGAGTCCTTTCAGGTTCTGGATCAATTTCAACAAGAGTGCCTTTTTCCCTGTTCCTGCTCATATGAAAGAGAGGAAAACAAGAAAAGAAGAGGAATTCTCTATGTCACAGTATAGAGATTCCTTTTTGTTAGTAGAAGAAGAAAGGGGAGAAGAATGAAGAAGGATGGATTCGGATTTTTGGATGAAGAGAGGTGAAGAGAAGTGTTAGTAATTAAATAATTAAATAGAAGAAGGAAAGAGAAGGGAAATTTCGAAAATAATTTTTGAAAAAGGGGTTAGTAATTTTCGAAAATTAAATATAAAATAAGATTAAAATTAAAATTTAAAACAATTAAAAAGAATTTTTGAAAAAGGGGTGAGATATTTTCGAAAATTAGAGAGGGAAAAGTAGTTAGGTGGTTTTGAAAGAGATAAGAAACAAACAAGAAGTTAGTTAGTTGATTGAAAAAGATTTGAAATCAAAATTGAAAAAGATAAGAAGATAATAAGTTAGATAAGATGTTTTGAAATCAAATTTTGAAAAAGATAAAATTTTTGAAAAAGAACAAATAAAAGATAAAAAGATTTAATTCAAAATTTTGAAATTATTTACTTCACTAACAAGAAACTCCAAGATAAGATTCTAGAACTTAAAGATTGAACCTTTCTTAACAAGAAAGTAACAAACTTCAAATTTTTGAATCAATCACATTAATTGTTAGCATATTTTCGAAAATTTGATATAAAGATAAGAATAAGATTTTGAAAATAATTTGAACAATATTTTTGAAATTTTTGAAAAATAGGGAAAAAAAATGAAAAAGATATGATTTTTGAAAAAGTTTTTGAAAAGATAAGATTTTTAAAATTGAAATTTTGACTTGACTTGTAAAAAACAACTAATTTTAAAAATTTTTGACCAAGTCAACCCAAAATTTCGAAAATTTGGAGGGAAATAAGGAAAAGATATATATATATATATATATATATATATATATATATATATATATTTATTTTTAAATTTTTAGTTATGAGAGAGAAAAATAACAAAAATACTCAATGCATGAAATTTTTAGATCAAAACAATGAATGCATGCAAGAATGATATGAATGTCAAGATGAACACCAAGAACACTTTGAAGATCATGATGAACATCAAGAACATATTTTTGAAAATTTTTGATGCAAAGAAAACATGCAAGACACCAAACTTAGAAATCTTTAATGCATGGACTCTAACAAATAAAAAATGCATATGAAAAACAACATAAGACACAAAACAAGAAATCATCAAGATCAAACAAGAGGACTTATCAAGAACAACTTGAAGATCATGAAGAACACTATGAATGCATGGAATTTTCGAAAAATGCAAGAAAAATTTTTAAAGCATGCAATTGACACCAAACTTACAAGTTGACTCAAGACTCAAACAAGAAACACAAAATAAAATTTTTATTTTTATGATTTTCTAATTTTTTTTGGATTTTTATTAATTTTTTCGAAAATAATGTTAGGAAAAACGAAAAAGAAAAGAAAAATTTTTGAAAAAGTTTTTGAAAAGAAAATTACCTAATCTGAGCAACAAGATGAACCGTCAGTTGTCCATACTCAAACAATCCCCGGCAACGGCGCCAAAAACTTGGTGGACGAAATTGTGATCCTTAAAATTGATCTCCTTGTACTTATATGGAATTTGAAATTGGCACGAGTGAACACAACTCCGTTCAACTAAACCAGCAAGTGTACTGGGTCGTCCAAGTAATAAACCTTACGCGAGTAAGGGTCGATCCCACAGAGATTGTTGGTATGAAGCAAGCTATGGTCACCTTGTAAATCTCAGTTAGACAGATTAAATTGGTTTATGGGTTTTCAAAAATCAATAATAAAAAGAAAATAAAAGGGATAGAGATACTTATGTAAATTAATAGTGGGAATTTCAGATAAGTGCATGGAAATGCTATGCTCCTCTTGAAACTCTACTTCACTACTCTCTCTTCCAATCCTTCTTACTCCTTCCCATGGCAAGCTGTATGTAGGGCATCACCATCATCAATGGCTACTTTCAATCCTCTCGGGAAAATGGTCCTATGCGCTGTCACTGCACGGCTAATCGTCTGGAGGCATCACCCTTGGGTGATAGCTACATCCCATCCTCTCAGTGAAAACGTTCCAAATGCTCTGTCACAGCACGGCTAATCATCTGTCGGTTCTCAATCAGGTTGGAATAGAATCCATTGATTCTTTTGCGTCTGTCACTAACGCCCAGCCTTCAGGAGTTTGAAGCTCGTCACAGTCATTCAATACCGGAATCCTACTCGGAATACCACAGACAAGGTAGACTTTCCAGATTCCCAGGATCCTACTCGGAATACCACAGACAAGGTTAGACTTTCCGGATCCTCATGAATGCCGCCATCTTTCTAGCTTATACCACGAAGATTCTGTTGGGGAATCTAAGAGATATGCGCCCGGCCTAAGGTAGAACGAAAGTGGTTGTCAATCACGCTCGTTCATAGGTGAGAATGATGATGAGTGTCACGGATCATCACATTCATCAAAGTTAAGTGCAACGTATATCTTGGAATAAGAATAAAAGAGAATTGAATAGAAAGGAATAGTAATTGTATTGAAACTTGAGGTACAGCAGAGCTCCACACCCTTAATCTATGGTGTGCAGAAACTCCACTGTTGAAAATACATAAGTGAAAGGTTCAGGCATGGCCGAATGGCCAGCCCCCAAAACGTGATCACAGGATTCAAAATACAATCCAGGATGAGATTATGATAGTAAAAAGTTCTATTTATAATAAACTAGCCCCTAGGGTTTACATGAGTAAGTAATTGATGCATAAATCCACTTCCGGGGTCCACTTGGTGTATGTTTGGGCTGAGCTTGATCTATCCACGAGCTGAGGCTTCTCTTGGAGTTGAACTCCAAGTTATGACATGTTTTGGGCGTTCAATTCCGGATCATGACGTTTTTCTGGCGTTTAACTCCAGACAGCAGCATGTACTTGGCGTTCAACGCCAAGTTACGTCATCAATTTCCGAATAAAGTATGGACTATTATATATTGCTGGAAAGCTCTAGATGTCTACTTTTTAACGCTGTTGAGAGCGCGCCAATTGGAGTTCTGTAGCTCCAGAAAATCCATTTTGAGTGCAGGGAGGTCAGATTCCAACAGCATCAGCAGTCCTTTTGTCAGCCTTTTTCAGAGTTTTGCTCAAGTCCCTCAATTTCAGCCAGAAATTACCTAAAATCACAGAAAAACACAAAAACTCATAGTAAAGTCCAGAAATGTGAATTTAACATAAAAACTAATGAAAACATCCCTAAAAGTAGCTTGAACATACTAAAAACTACCTAAAAACAATGCCAAAAAGCGTATAAATTATCCGCTCATCAGGGAGTTACCAACAAACATCAACAAGCACATGAGGACGAAGCTAATCAAGGATGCCAAACACTACATCTGGGATGACCCCTATTTGTTCAAAAAGTGTAATGATGGTGTCCTAAGAAGGTGTATATCCCATGAAGAAGGGCAAGAAGTGTTATGACAATGCCATGGATCAGCATATGGAGCTCATTTCAGTGGAGAACAGACAGTAGCAAAGGTGCTCCAATCCGGATTTTACTGGCCAACAGTATTTAAGGATGCCAAGGAAATGGTGTCAAGGTGTGATAAATGTCAAGCTGGTAATCTAACCAAGAGGAATGAGATGCTACAGCAATATATACTAGAGCTGGAACTATTTGATGTATGAGGAATAGATTTCATGGGACCCTTCCTAACCTCCTACTCAAATAGCTACATATTAGTGGCTGTTGATTATGTTTCAAGATGGGTAGAGGCCATAGCTACTGCAACAAATGACAACAAGGTTGTGATAAGCTTCTTGAGAAGGAACATCTTCAGCAGATTTGGAGTTCTCAGAGCTCTCATTAGTGATGGGGGTCACACTTTTGCAACAAAAAATTAGAAGCACTCCTTCTCAGATATGGAGTAAAACACAAAGTGGCAACTCCATACCACCCACAGACCAACGGGCAAGCCGAGATCTCCAACAGAGAGCTGAAATGAATACTTGAAAAAACTATTGGAAGCTCACAAAAAGACTGGTCTTGAAAGCTAGACGATGCTCTATGGGCCTACAGGACAGCCTTCAAAACCCCCATTGGGATGTCACCATACCAACTAGTATTTGGCAAGGCTTGCCACTTACTAGTTGAACTAGAGCACAGAGCTTTCTGGGCTCTAAAACTACTCAATTTTGGAGAAAAGAGATTAATGCAACTTAATGAACTGGAAGAGTTTAGAAATCAAGCATATGAGAATGTAAAAATCTACAAAGAGAACACAAAAAGGCGGCATGACCAAAAGATAGCAAGAAGAGAGTTCACTGAAGGACAAAAGGTGTTACTCTACAACTCAAGACTCAAGTTCTTCCCTGGAAAACTTAAGTCTCGATGGTCAGGACCTTTCACCATACTCAAGGTGTTTCCCTATGGTCATGTGGAGCTCATAGAAGATAAGACTCAGAGAACTTTCTCTGTCAATGGCCATAGACTCAAACACTACTTAGGAGGCTCATTGGAGGAGCAGAGAGTGAGCTACAAGCTCAGCTAAAGATGAAAGAATGTCAAGCTAATGACAATAAAGAAGCGCTAGTTAGGAGGCACCCCAACACTTTATCCTTTTGATTTAATTGCTTTCTTAGAAGTAGTTTAAATTCTGTGATAGTTTCATTTTTTTAGTAATTAGGACTAGTTTATAATTGTAAGATTAGGAAGTTTGATATTTGCTTTAATAGTAGATCATTTTTTACACTCTTTTATTTCTTTCAGGAATTTGCAACTTGAGGAATGCATGACAAATGATGGGTGAATGGGCTGAGGACTAGCTAAAGTGCTAAGTTTGGTATGGCCTCTCACCCACTTAATCTAGGCTTACACACAATTGAAAGCATGATTTTGAAGAGTAAGCCCAGAGATTAAGTTTGGTGTAGCCACCACCAATAATCACATAGCAACCCAATTCACCCAAGCTGAAAGCACTTAATACTTTGGATAAGAAATGAACGTGAGTTAATGAGTTCAATGGAGTTGGAATCAAAAGAAAATGAAAGGATTTATGTTGCTCCACTCTTATGAACACATTAAATTCATAATGATGAAACCAATTTATTAAGATGCCAAGGAATTAAGTTTGGTGTCCCAAGGGACACCCATCAGTTGCTACCCAATTTATTCTTGATGAGAAGGAATGTGAAGAGGTTATTTTATCATTACTAATGGGATCAGTTTCAATTTCAGGAGAGAAGATGGGGCCCACATGGTGAACAACTCACAAAACAAGGAAGTCAAAGTGTACTTGCACTTTGGAACTTAACACACGCAGAAGACACTGTGAGGAAAAGAGTTGGCGCCTCTTCCCATGCTAGGCACCACTTCCCAAAGTGGAAAAACATTTAATCCCTTTTATTTCCCACCTTCGAACAACAACCACTCACCCACTATAAAAGCCTCACTCTCCATCTCCTCTCCCACTTCAACAACCCCTACAACACTCACCTTCGCATATCCTCTCATCTTCTACTATCCCCTACTTTCTTCCTTCTTTTCTTGATTGGGACAATCAAGTCCTAAGTTTGGTATTGGAGCAAAACCTTATTTTGCCTTCTCTTTCTTTTGAACCCCCTATTTTTTTCACACTCTCCCAACCTAATGGCACCACCAAAAAGATCAGCCACAAAGAAAAGAAGAACAAGGGAACCAACCTCTGGATCCTCAAGCTCTTTCAACACCTACAAGTTTCTCTCCGCATTCAACCAAAATTAGTTTTATGGTTGGGTGAGTGAGAGGGAAATCATCCCAAAAGTTGGATTTCAACTAGGGAGGAATGAACACATCGAGATCAATATTGAGATTGAACAGAGGGGTTGGTCACTCCTATGCAACCCACCAAGAAAAGCGGTAGAAAGCTTGGTGAGAGAGTTTTATGCCAACGAGGTACCTCAACCAGGGCAACAATATGGCTATATTAGCTATGTGAGGGGGAAATCCATTGACTACATCCCCTCTAGCATAGAAAGAATGCTAATGGTGAAGAGGACAAGCTCCACTCGGAGCTATGAAGAGAGAATGAAGCAACAAGACCCTGGGTTTGAGGAGATTTTGAGCGAAATATGTGTGATGAATGTGCAGTGGATCAACAACAAGGATGGGATACCCAACCAATTGAGGAGAAGAGATTTGAGCTCCCAAGCTAGAAGGTAGCTAGAGTTTGTGAGGAGATCCCTAATCCCTACATCCAATATTTTAGAGGTGACCAAGGAGAGAGTTGTGCTCATCTACAGCATCATGAAAGGAGAGAACATCAATGTGGGAGAGATGATTGCCAACAACATCAACAAAGTGATAAAAAGCACCAATGACAACACAAGGTTGGCATTCCCCAGCATCATACAAAGGCTGTGTGATGAGGCTAGAGTTGAAAAGATTATTGATGAAGTGCTTGTGAAGCATGATGTGTGGAAAACGATCCAACACAAAACTCACCGGCAAGTGTACCGGGTCGCATCAAGTAATAATAACTCACATGAGTGAGGTCGATCCCACAGGGATTGAAGGATTGAGCAATTTTAGTTTAGTGGTTGATTTAGTCAAGCGAATCAAGTTTTGGTTGAGTGGGTTGTATTTAACAGAAGCTAAATTGCTTGAAATGTAAAGGGAGAGGGGGAAATTGCAGTAAATTAAAGAACAGGAAAGTAAAATAGACTGAATCTTAAAGAACAAGAAATTAAATGACTGAAACTTAAAGTGCAAGAAATGTAAATTGCAGTAACTTAAATGGCAAGGAATGTAAATTGCTCGAATGTAAAAGGGATTTGAGGACTGGGATTGCAGAATCTAAACAAAGATAAATTGAATCACCACAATTAATAGAGCAGAAATTGAATTTGAAGCAATGAGAATTCAAACAGAAATTGAAAGTAAAGTGCAGCAGGGTTCACAGAAGAACCAACAAGGAAAATGGGATCTCAGGTCTCAAGAGACTAGAAAGCAAAGTCTAGATCTCAATTTGCCTTCCCAGATCCAAGTTCACAAAGCAATTGACAAGGAATTGAAGAAGAAGCAGTAAAGGGAATGTAAATGAGTTCAATTATGCAGAAGAGAAATTAAAGAGTTCTTGAGTGGAGATTGAGACAGAATTTCCTCAATTCTTAACACCCAAGAATCAAAACAAGAAAATTAAAAATGCCCAAGCAAGAATGAGGAAGAAGAGAGATCAATTCTCCTCCCTAATTCTCTGAAAGCTCGGTTCAGTCTCTCTAGGAAAGTTGCTAAAATTCAAAGCTCAAAAGAAAGTGCAAAATTCAAAAGCTAAGCCAAAGGTTCCTAATTACATCAAACTAGCTCCTATTTATACACTTTCTATCCTTGGATTTTGGGATTTGGGTGGGCTTTTGATTTGGTGAAGAAATGAATTGAATTGGATTTTTAATTCAATTTTTGGCCCAAAATTAATAGCTTCCAGGAGGCTGCCCTGCCCTTGTGGAGGGCAGGACAGAAAATGGTGCGTGTTGGTGCTTGCGTGCTTGGTGTGTGATGCTGCAGGATGCTGCCCTGCCCTCGCGGAGGGCAGGGCAGAACTTTTTGGTGCACCAGATTGGTGCCTGTGGTGCTGCCAGAACCGTGCCTTGGTGCGTGCTGGTGCTGCCAGAATCATGCCGTGGTGCGCAGGATGCTGCCCTGCCCTCGCGGAGGGCAGGGCAGAAAAAATTGGTGCACCAGAAATGTGCCGTGGTGCGCCAGAAGGGTGCCTTGGTGCGCCAGAGTTGTGCACCAACAAAATGCTGCCCTGCCCTCGCGGAGGGCAGGGCAGTGTTTCCACTTTGACGTCCCAAGTTCGAAACTTGGATGCTACACACGCTACCCATTTTCCTTGGCTTTCTTGGCACCATAATGAAGCCTAGTTCCTTGCTTCCTTCTTGTTCTGCGTTCGAGACTTGTAGCAAGCATTATGAGCATTTTCCTTTGATTTTCTTCCCTTGGTGAGCCCGATACTGCCCTTGTGGAGGGCAGGGCAAGGTTTTGTTCTTCTTGATTTCAAGGCACAGAATTGTGCTCTGCCCTTGTAGTGGGCAGGGCAGAGTTGCCTTTTATGCTTTGGTGCCTTATGTTGCCCTCCTAGAGGGCAGTGTGCCCTTGTGGAGGGCAATGCTTGCCTCCCCTCTTTACATGCGGCACACTTCTCCTTCCTTTGACCACGTTTTCTTCTCCTTTGGTCACGCTTTCTTAGGCCACGCTTTTCTCTTTTATTCTTTTCTTCACCTACATTAAACCAAAACAACCACTCCAAGTATCACTAAATTCACAAGGCTTATAAATCAATTAAAATTCAATTAAAATTAGCTTAAACCTCATGATTTACCATTAATTTCATGGTGGTTGTTTGATTTAAAGAAGTTATGCATTTTCACTCCAAATCACTTACTTAGGATGCAAGAAAGTGCATAAAGACTAATAAAACAAGTGAAATTAGCTTGAAAAAATGGGTATATGATGACTTGTCATCAAAGCAGAACAAGTTCATCATTGCCAAGAAGATGGCAAATGTGGTGGCTGTCCACCCACTCAACAGGGCTAGAGAAAGAAGAGCCCATGCTTATAAACCACAACAACAACAAGCAGAGGGAGAGGCAGAAGAGTAACCTCAATTCCTAGCACTTCAACCACCACCACACTACCAATATCAACAATTTCTAGAAGGTTTCAATTGGGAGTAACTGCAAGAAGATGTACACCAAATGAGGGGAGATCTACACCATTTGAGGGAAGATGTCGACCAATTCAAGGAGGCTCAGCAACAACAATGGAGCCATGTCAACCAAAACGTTCAACAACTCTAAGGGGGCTTTGAGAACCTCAAGGAGCAGCAAGACCAGATTAACTGGAGAGAGATGTAAGGCAGCCTAGGAATGATTTTGGAGTAACAGTTACAACAAATGGGGAGTCTTGCTGAATTCAGACACCTTTATGAAGCAAGGACTGTAGCTAGAACGGAATATGATTGCTATTCACAGACAAAGTTGAGCTACTTGTGCAATGCAATGGCTAACATGAACCCCAACTACCCCACCTATAGGCAGAAATTGGAGGAACTCAGCTCAAGGCAAGAAGAAATAATATACCAACACAAGGAGAATGTGAAGTCATATATGAGGAGTCTAGGATTTTGGAATCACAAAACCAAGGATGCCAAGGCTCAAGAAGGTTCCTCCAAGCCAGATGAAGTTGGCTCATCCCCTCCTAAGAAGAAGGACAAATGGAAGGGGCCGATGAACTGAATATGAAGCTGCTTGATGAGCGGATAATTTATACGCTTTTTGGCATTGTTTTTAGGTAGTTTTTAGTAGGATCTAGCTACTTTTAGGGATGTTTTCATTAGTTTTTATGTAAAATTCACATTTCTAGACTTTACTATGAGTTTGTGTCTTTTTCTGTGATTTCAAGTATTTTCTGGCTGAAATTGAGGGACCTGAGCAAAAATCTTATTTAGGCTGAAAAAGTACTGCTGATGCTGTTGGATTCTGACCTCCCTGCACTCGAAATGGATTTTCTGGAGCTACAAAACTCCAAATGGCGCACTCTCAACGGCGTTAGAAAGTAGACATCCAGAGCTTTCCAGCAATATATAATAGTTCATACTTTATTTGAATCAAGACGACGCAAACTGGCGTTCAATGCCAGTTCCATGCTATATTCTGGAGTCAAACGCCAGAAACACGTCATAAACCAGAGTTAAACGCCAAAAACACGTTACAACTTGGTGTTTAACTCCAAGAGATGTATCTACACATGTAAAGCTCAAGTGCAGCCTAAGCACACACCAAGTGGGCCCCGGAAGTGGATTTTTGCATTAATTACTTATTTCTGTAAACCCTAGTAGTTAGTCTAGTATAAATAGGACATTTTACTATTGTATTAGACATCTTGGTTTTCGCCTTTTATCTTAGCATCCATCTTTGGACGTTTAGTTCTTAGACTTTGGGGGCTGGCCATTCGGCCATGCCTGAACCTTGATCACTTATGTATTTTCAACAGTGGAGTTTCTACACACCATAGATTAAGGGTGTGGAGCTCTACTGTACCTCGAGTTTTAATGCAATTACTACTATTTTTTATTCAATTAAGCTTATTCTTGTTATAAGATATTCGTTGCACTTCAACCTGATGGATGTGATGATCCGTGACACTCGTCATCATTCTCACCTATGAACGCGTGACTGACAACCACTTCTGTTCTACCTTAGAACGAGTGAGTATCTCTTGGATTCCTTAATCAGAATCCTTGGGGTATAAGCTAGAACCCTTTGGCGGCCACTCTTGAGGATCCGGAAAGTCTAAACCTTATATGTGGTATTTCGAGTAGGATTCAGGGATTGAGTGGCTGTGATGAGCTTCAAACTCGCGATTGTTGGGCGTGATGACAAAGCAAAAGAATCAATGGATTCTATTCTGACATGATCGAGAACCGACAGATGATTAGCCGTGGTGTGACAAGAGCATTTGGACCTTTTTCACTGAGAGGATGGGAAGTAGGCATTGACAACGGTGATGCTCTACATACAGCTTGCCATGGAAAGGAGTATGAAGAATTGGATGAAAGCAGTAGGAAAGCAGAGATTCAATAGGAACAAGCATCTCTATGCACTTATCTGAAATTTTTACCATTGAATTACATAAGTATCTCTATTTTATTTTATGCTTTATTTATTATTAATTTCGAAACCTTTATAACCATTTGAATCTGCCTAACTGAGATTTACAAGATGACCATAGCTTGCTTCATACCAACAATCTCCGTGGGATCGACCCTTACTCACGTAAGGTTTATTACTTGGACGACCCAGTGCACTTGCTGGTTAGTTGTGCGGAGTTGTGACAAAGTGTGATTCACGTTTGAGAGCGCTACCAAGTCTTTGGCGCCATTGTTGATGATCACAATTCGTGCACAAAGTTTTTGGCACCGTTGCCGGGGATTGTTTGAGTTTGGACAACTGACGGTTCATCCTGTTGCTCAGATTAGATAATTTTTTTTTCAAAAAATTTTCAAAAATCTTTCAAAAATTATTTCTTTGTTTTCGTTTTTCCAAAAATTAATTTTCGAAAAATCCAAAAAAATTAATAAAAACAAAAAAATCAAAAAAAATATTTTTGTGCTTCTTGTTTGAGTCTAGAGTCAATTTTCAAGTTTAGTGTCAATTGCATGTTTTTAAAAAATTTTTGCATAATTTTCGAAAAATTTATGCATGATGTTCTTCATGATCTTCAAGTTGTTCTTGACAAGTCTTCTTGTTTGATCTTTAAAATTTTCTTGTTTTATGTTTTTTGTTGTTTTTCATATGCATTTTTGCATTCATAATGTCTAAGCATTAAAGATTTCTAAGTTTATGTCTTGCATGTTTTTCTTTTCTTGAAAATTTTTCAAAAATATGTTCTTGATGTTCATCATGATCTTCAATGTGTTCTTGGTGTTCCTCTTGACATTCATAGTGTTCTTGCATGCATCATGTGTTTTGATCCAAAATTTTTATGTTTTGGGTCATATTTGTGTTTTTCTCTCTCCTCATTAAAAATTCAAAAAATAGAAAATATCTTTTCTTTTTTCTCTCATAAATTTCGAAAATTTGAGTTGACTTAGTCAAAATTTTTTTAAAAACTTAGCTATTTCTTATAAGTCAAGTCAAATTTTCTTATAAGTCAAGTCAAATTTCTCTTCTTTTTCTGTTCTCTTCTCTTTCATATGAGCAGGAATAAGGAAAAAGACATTCTTGTTGAAGCTGATCCTGAACCTGAAAGGACTCTGAAGAGGAAACTAAGAGAAGCTAAATTACAACAAGCCAGAGACAACCTTACTGAAATTTTCGAACAAGAAAAGGATATGGCAGCCGAACCCAACAACAATAATGCAAGGAGGATGCTTGGTAACTATACTACACCTACTTCCAAGTTTGATGGAAAAAGCATCTCAATCCCTGCCATTGGAGCAAACAATTTTGAGCTGAAACCTCAGCTAGTTGCTCTAATGCAACAGAACTGCAAGTTCCATGGACTTCCATCAGAAGATCCCTATCAGTTTTTTAACTGAATTCTTGCAGATCTGTGAGACTGTTAAGACTAATGGAGTAGATCATCAAGTCTACAGGCTCATGCTTTTCCCTTTTGTTATAAGAGACAGGGCTAGAACATGGTTGGACTCTCAACCTAAAGATAGCCTGGACTCTTGGGATAAGCTGGTCACGGCCTTCTTGGCTAAGTTCTTTCCTCCTCAAAAGCTGAGCAAGCTTAGAGTGGATGTTCAGACCTTCAAACAAAAAGATGGTGAATCCCTCTATGAAGCTTGGGAAAGATACAAGCAGATGACCAAAAGGTGTCCTTCTGACATGCTTTCAGAGTGGACCATTTTGGATATATTCTATTATGGTCTATCTGAGTTCTCTAAGATGTCACTGGACCATTCTGCAGGTGGATCCATTCACCTAAAGAAAACACCTGCAGAAGCTCAAGAACTCATTGACATGGTTGCAAATAACCAATTCATGTACACTTCTGAGAGGAATTCTGTGAGTAATGGAACGCCTCAGAGGAAGGGAGTTCTTAAATTTGATGCTCTGAATGCCATATTGGCTCAGAACAAAATATTGACTCAGCAAGTCAACATGATTTCTCAAAGTCTGAATGGATGGCAAAATACATCCAACAATACTAAAGAGGCATCTTCTGAAGAAGAAGCCTATGATCCTGAGAACCCTGCAATGGTAGAGGTAAATTACATGGGTGAACCTTATGGAAACACCTATAATTCCTCATGGAGAAATCATCTAAATTTCTCATGGAAGGATCAACAGATGCCTCAACAAGGCTTTAACAATGGTGGAAGAAAGCCTTTTCCATCATCTTCTCAGCAACAGACAGAGAATTCTGAGTAGAGCTCCTCTAGCTTAGCAAATATAGTCTCTGATCTGTCTAAGGCCACTTTAAGTTTCATGAGTGAAACAATGTCATCCATCAGAAATTTGGAGGTACAAGTGGGCCAGCTGAGTAAGAAAATCACTGAAACTCCTCCTAGTACTCTCCCAAGCAATACTGAAGAGAATCCAAAAAGAGAGTGCAAGGCCATTGACATAATCAAAATGGCCAAACCTAGAGAGGAAGGGGAGGATGTGAATCCCAATGAGGAAGACCTCATGGGACGTCTCCCAGACAAGAAGGAGTTCCCTATTGAGGACTTAGAAGAATTTGAGTCTCACAAGAGACCATAGATATTCCTTTAAACCTCCTTCTGCCATTCATGAGCTCTGAAACTACTCTTCTTTTGAAGAGGATAAAGATGTAACTGGAGAGCAAGTTGCTCAATATCTAGGAGCTATCATGAAGCTGAATGCCAAGTTGTTTGGTAATGAGACTTAGGAAGATGCACTTCCCTTACTCATTAGTGAACTAGAAACATGGGTTCAGCAAACTTTACCTCAAAAGAAACAAGATCCTGGTAAATTCTTAATACCCTGTACCATGGGCACCATGACTTTTGAGAAGGCTCTGTGTGACCTAGGGTCAAGTATAAATCTTATGCCACTCTCTGTAAAGGAGAAACTGGGAATCTTTGAGGTACAAACTGCCACTTTCTCATTAGAGATGGCAGACAAGTCAATAAGATAAGCTTATGGAATGGTAGAGGACATGTTAGTGAAGGATAAAGGCCTTTAAATCCTTGTTGATTTCATAATCTTAGACACTAGAAAGGAAGAGGATGAATGCATCATCCTTGGAAGACCCTTCCTAGCCACAGCAGGAGCTGTGATTGATGTTAACAGAGGAGAATTAGTCCTTCAATTGAATGGGGACTACCTTGTGTTCAAGGCCCAAGGGTATCCCTCTGTAAACATGAAAAAGAGGCACGATAAGCTTCTCTCAATACAGAGTCAAACAAAGCCCCCACAATCAAACTCTAAGTTTGGTGTTGGGAGGCCACAACCAAACTCAAAGTTTGGTGTTGAACCCCCACATTCAAACTCTAAGTTTGGTGTTGGGAGGTCCCAACAATGCTCTGAACATATGTGAAGCTCCATGAGAGCTCACTGTCAAGCTATTGACATTAAGGAAGCGCTTATTGGGAGGTAACCCAATTTTTATTTATCTATATTTTTATTTGTTCTTTTATGTCTTATTAGGTTCATGATCATGTGGAGTCACAAAACAAATACTAAAATTAAAAACAGAATCAAAAACAGCAGAAGAAACAGCACACCCTAGAGGAAGAGCTTGCTGGCGTTTAAACGCCAGTAAGCAGCATCTGGCTGGCATTCAATGCCAGAACAGAGCATGAATCTGGCGTTGAATGCCAGAAACAAGCAGTAGTCTGGCGTTTAAATGCCAGGATTACACCCTAAGGAGAGCTGGCGTTAAACGCCAAAAACAAGCATAGAACTGGCGTTTAACACCAGAAACATGCTACAGACTGGCATTGAACGCCCAAAACAAGCATAGAGCTGGCGTTTAACGCCAGAAACATGCATCAATCTGGCGTTAAACGCCAGGATTACATGCAGAGGGCATTTTACATAACTAATTGGTGCAGGGATGTTAAATCCTTGACACTTCAGGATCTGTGACCCCACAGGATCACCTCAGGATCTGTGAACCCCACAGGATCCCCACCTACCCCACTCCTCTCTTCTTCACACAATCCAATAACACTATACCCTTCACCAATCACCTCAATCTCTCTTCCCCATTATCCCTTCACCAATCACATCCATCCACTCTTTCCCACCCAAACCTACCCTATATGACCGAACCATACAATCCTCTCTTCTCCCCCTTGGCCGAATACACATCTCTCTCCCTCTCCTCAATATCTTCTACTTCTTCTTCTTCTATTCTTTCTTTTGTTCGAGGGCGAGTAACATTCTAAGTTTGGTGTGGTAAAAGCATAGCTTTTTGTTTTTCCATAACCATTGATGGCACCTAAGGCCGGAGAAACCTCTAGAAAGAGGAAAGGAAAGACAAAAGCTTCCACCTCCAAGTCATGGGAGATGGAGAGATTCATCTCAAGGGTCCATAACTCAGTAGTAGAACATTTGACTGCACATCAAGAGTGCTCACTCATGGACCTCAAGAAGAGCATGAGGAATTCCCTCATCAAGAAATCTCTGAGATACCTCAGGGGTTACAATTTCCTCCACACAATTATTGGGAGCAACTAAGGATAGGAGCACCAAAATCACTAGGGATCAAGCAACAGAGGCAAGGAAGAGACATAGAGGAGCTCAAGAACACCTTTGGTTCTTCAAGAGGAAGACGCCACCCACACTAAGGTGGACTCATTCCTTAATCTCCTTGTCTATATATTTGCTGTTTTTGGTTTTATGCTTCATGTTTATCTATGTTTGTGTCTTTATTACATGATCATTAGTATTTAGTAACTATGTCTTAAAGCTATGAATAATTCCATGAATCCTTCACCTTTCTTAAATGAAAAATGTTTTTAATTCAAAAGAACAAGAAGTACATGAGTTTCGAATTCATCCTTGAAATTAGTTTAATTATATTGGTGTGGTGACAATACTTTTTGTTTTCTGAATGAATGCTTGAATAGTGCATATTTTTTATCTTGTTGTTTATGAATGTTAAAATTTTTGGCTCTTGAAAGAATGATGAACAAGAGAAATTTTATTGATAATCTGAAAAATCATAAAATTGATTCTTGAAGCAAGAAAAAGCAGTGAAGAACAAAAGCTTACGGAAAAAAAATGGCGAAAAAAATAGAAAGAAAAAGAAAAAGCAAGCAGAAAAAGCCAATAGCCCTTAAAACCAAAAGGCAAGGGTAAAAAGGATCCAAGGCTTTGGGCATCAATGGATAGGAGGGCCCAAGGAAGTAAAATCCAGGCCTAAGCGGCTAAATCAAGTTGTCCCTAATCATGTGCTTGTGGCATGCAGATCCAAGTAAAAAGATTGAGACTGAGTGGTTAAAGTCGTGATCCAAAGCAAAAAGAGTATGCTTAAGAGCTCTAGACACCTCTAACTGGGGACTTTAGCAAAGCTGAGTCACAATCTGAAAAAGGTTCACCCAGTCATGTGTCTGTAGCATTTATGTATCCGGTGGTAATACTGGAAAACAAAGTGCTTAGGGCCACGGCCAAGACTCAAAAGTAACTGTGTTCAAGAATCAACATACTTAACTAAGATAATCAATAACACTATCTGAAACTCTGAGTTCCTATAAGATGCCAATCATTCTGAACTTCAAAGGATAAACTGAGATGCCAAAACTGTTCAGAAGCAAAAAGCTACAAGTCCCGCTCATCTAGTTAGAACTAATATTCATTAATATTTTGAGATTTATAGTATATTCTCTTCTTTTTATCCTATTTGATTTTCAGTTGCTTGGGGACAAGCAACAATTTAAGTTTGGTGTTGTGATGAGAGGATAATTTATACGCTTTTTGGCATTATTTTTAGGTAGCTTTTAGTAGGATCTAGCTACTTTTAGGGATGTTTTCATTAGTTTTTATGTAAAATTTACATTTCTAGACTTTAATATGAGTTTGTGTGTTTTTCTGTGATTTCAGGTATTTTCTGGTTAAAATTGAGGGACCTGAGCAAAAATCTTATTTAGGCTGAAAAAAGACTGCTGATGCTGTTGGATTCTGACCTCCCTGCAATTGAAATAAATTTTCTGGACCTACAGAACTTCAAATGGCGCGTTATAAACGGCGTTGGAAAGTAGACATCCAGAGCTTTCCAACAATATAAAATAGTCTATACTTTATTCGAATCAAGACGACGCAAACTGACGTTCAACGCCAGTTCTATGCTGCATCCTGGAGTCAAACGCCAGAAACACGTCATAAACCAGAGTTAAACGCCAAAAACACGTTACAACTTGGCGTTTAACTCCAAGAGAAGCCTCTGCACGTGTAAAGCTCAAGCTCAGCCCAAGCACACACCAAGTGGGCTCCGGAAGTGGATTTCTGCATTAATTACTTATTTCTGTAAATCCTAGTAGCTAGTCTAGTATAAATAGGACATTTTACTATTGTATTAGACATCTTGGTTTTCGTCTTTTATCTTAGCATCCATCTTTGGACGTTTAGTTCTTAGACTTTGGGGGCTGGCTATTCGGCCATGCCTGAACCTTGATCACTTATGTATTTCAACAGTGGAGTTTCTACACACCATAGATTAAGGGTGTGGAGCTCTACTGTACCTCGAGTTTTAATGCAATTACTACTATTTTTTATTCAATTCAGCTTATTCTTATTCTAAGATATTCGTTGCACTTCAACCTGATGGATGTGATGATCCGTGACACTCATCATCATTCTCACCTATGAACGCGTGACTGACAACCACTTCTATTCTACCTTAGAACGAGCGAGTATCTCTTGGATTCCTTAATCAGAATCCTCGTGGTATAAGCTAGAACCCTTTGGCGGCCACTCTTGAGGATCTGAAAAGTCTAAACCTTGTCTGTGATATTCCGAGTAGGATTCAGGGATTGAATGGCTGTGACGAGCTTCAAACTCGCGATTGTTGGGCGTGATGACAAACGCAAAAGAATCAATGGATTCTATTCCGACATGAGATTTACAAGATGACCATAGCTTGCTTCATACCAACAATCTCCGTGGGATCGACCCTTACTCATGTAAGGTTTATTACTTGGACGACCCAGTGCACTTGCTGGTTAGTTGTGCGGAGTTGTGACAAAGTGTGATTCACGTTTGAGAGCGCTACTAAGTCTTTGGCGCCATTGTTGATGATCACAATTTCGTGCACCACTGCTCAAGGTTGTTGAGTCCCATGGTTGACACTTTCCAAATTCTGCATTCTATTTAACTTTTGATTTATTTACTCTTTGAATAATCGTGCTAGTATAGTTTATGTTTCATGTTTAGTTTTTTAATTTCTGTTTGAAGTCCTTATGGGTTTTTTTTACAAGAAAGAAAATGAAATGTATTTCAAGTCTTCACTTCAATTAAATAAAAGTAGAGCTTGTCTTCATAAGAGTTATTGTGAGTTGTGCAAAAACAATAAGAGAGACCAAGGCCAAGACAGATCATCAAACAAACTAAGAAACAAAAAGCTAAGTGTAGAACCTTGGATGAACTAAAAAGAAAATGAGTCATGGAGAGAACTAGTCCTAGAAGGTATAACAAAGGGAAGGCTGAGGGGTGTTCCTTGAATATCCATAGAACCAAGAGGTAGTAAGCAACAAAGACCCAAGGCTCTAAGCATCAACTACTGGGATAGAAAAGAAAAAGAAACATGAAAATGCTCAAAAAGAAGTAATAATCCTAGTAGATGCTTGTGGTGAAGATGTGTCAAGAAGAGACCTGGGCAAGTAAATTCTTAGGGGTTTCTCAACACCTAGTACCCTAAAATCAACTGGTTTGGGAGTGATAATTGAAAGCCTAATGAAAAGGTTGTCTTGAGACAAAACACTTAGAGTCGTGGTCAAGAAAACAAAACAACATTTACTACTTCAAGGTGACAATCAATAGAAAGGACCCCTAAGGCCTATACCTGAGTGAACCCTCAAGGATCCAAGAGCTTTCCATGATAATTAAAACATTCATACATGTGTTAGACACTTAGTTTTACTCTTAGTTGTATTGTAATCTTTTGAAGCCAAGGCATCAATATATAAAAGTTTACACACATTGATTTACTTGGGACAAGCAAAACTTAAGTTTGGTGTTGTGATGACTTGCATCATCTACCCTTCTTTCTTGCATAAAGAAGACCATAAAAGAGCACAAATCTCATTTGATCAATACAATTCATGCATTATTTGATGAATATTATGGTACAGTACTTTGAGATGAGTTGTGCTGAATTGCAGGTGAAAAAGGTATAAAAAATGGGTAGAAGACAAGCAAGAAGCTGGGCATGTGAAACTGGCGTGCCACTTGAGGGCAAACGCCACAAAAATGCACTGGTGTGGCACGCCAGAAACTAAGCGTGGCACGCCATTACTAAATTCCAGAAGGTAGATCCAAGCATGCATCTGGGCATGGCACGCCAGGGACTGGGCGTGGCATGCTAGTAATAAATTCCAAAGAGCAAAAAGGAGGACACAAGAAGGGTGTGGCACGCCAGGCTGGGCGTGGCACGCCAGATCCATCAACTACTATGGGCGTGCCACTTGAAGACCCAGGCGTGGCACGCCAACTCATTACCTCAAGAAGAACCTCCACTACGGCGGGCCACTTGGTGTCGAAGGCGTGGCACGCCAGCTCCAAAAAGTCACTTTGGCGTGCCACTTGAAGACCCAGACGTGGCACGCCAAACTTAAAGAGTGCACAAATTACATGGGCGTGCCACTTGAGCAACGTGGTATGGCACGCTGGTGCAATGATCCAAAGAAGGGGCTAAAGGCAAGTGAAGACTGGGCGTGTCACTTGAAATTGAAGGCGTGGCATGCCAACCTCTCAACCTCACTTAGGCGTGTCACTTGAGCAACCGGACGTGGCACGCCAATGCACAAGACAACACAAGCAAGAACTGGGCGTGCCACTTAGCGTTGAAGGCGTGGCACGCCAGCCCCAAAAAGTCACTTTGGCGTGCCACTTGAAGGCCAAGGCGTGGCACGCCACTTACTGGAACGAGACAAGATCATGGGCGTGGCACGCCAACCTTCAGGCGTGGCACGCTGGTATAACTTTTCAGAGAGGATGGAAGAGGCCAATTACATGGGGCGTGCCACTTGAGCTCGAAGGCGTGGTACGCCAATCACTATTCTTCACTTAGGCGTGCCACTTGAGCAACCATGCGTGGCACGCCAGTGTCATTCAGAGGCAAGGAAAGTGGAGAAATCAAAGGGTGTGCCACTTGAGTTCGAAGGCGTGGCACGCCAAGATTGAAAGAGGGACGAGCGTGCCACTTGAAGGATTGAGCGTGACACGCCAAGCCATTTTAAAGGACACGTGACACGCATGAGAAGCGCCAGCCACATGCCAGCTAAGGGGTCATGTTTATTAAGTGCTTTCTTTCCCTCCAAAATGTAATTTTCCCTTTTTCACTTTTGTAATTCTTTTATTTTTTACTAGGAGTATTATATATACCCCAAAAGAGTACTAAAGAAGGGGTTAAGCAGTTAGTTCTAGATCCACTTTTACATTCCACTTTTGAGTACTTTCTAAGCTATGAGTAGCTAACTTCCCTCTCATTGAGAGAGGGAGCTTTGTTGTACTTGATGGATTGATAATAGTGAAATTCTTCTTCTCTTCATCTTTTCTTGATTTGCTAGAAGGAATTTCGTTCTTAATGCTTAGTGTTCAACTATTTTGGGAAAGAGGTTGAATACAATTGGGTTTCATGGGAACCTTGGGAAAGGAAACATGAAACGATGCTTGAAATCCCTTCTCACATTTGAGTAGATTATGGGTTTTGGTGATGGGATACGTGACATATAATCCCCCCTCTACCTAGATCTACAAAGGTGTGTAGTATAATCAGGGACCAAGCATATCTCTCTTCATGAGCAATTAGACCAAGGAATTGGCTATTGATCAAGATCTGAGAGATTGAGTCACCAAGGGATTGGGGCTCAATCAATCATGACTGCTAAGATGTCAGTGAGTTGCATGATTGAAGAAGATCTAAGCTAGATTTGATCCAAAGTGGCAACATCTCCCAATCTCAATGAATTCCCCCATTCTTATCTATCCATTTCTTTATAGCTCAATTTTACCTTCAACAATTCCCCATTCCCATTTACATTCAAGTCATTTATGATTCAGTAATTTACATTCTGCAATTTCCATTCCTGCACTTTACTGCTTTTCTTTACATTCTAGTCATTTACATTTATGCCATTTGCAATTCTGCACTTCACACTATTATTGATCTGCTTGACTAATTCATCAATCAATTAAAACTGCTTGGGTTTGCCAATCTCTGTGGATACGATCCCACTCCACTTTGGGTTATTACTTGGCGATAATTTGGGTGCGCTTGCCAAAAGGACTCGTTCACTAAATTTTTAAAATGGTGTATTGAATGAGGGTCATCAGGTGTTGAAACAAGATTTGGGATCCGGGAATATATGAGGATCAATTTTGGGAGCTCAAAACTTGTGAAGAACTCCATCAAAGCTTGAGGAATTTACTTGGTATTGATAGAGCTTATTGGAAGTCCAAGCATTGGTGGAAGTTTCAAGACGAGTTCAAGCACAAGCCACCATAACAGAGAGCTCACCAAATGTCCAACTTAAGGACTTTAACTAAAAGTGCTAGGTGGGAGACAATCCACCATGGTATGATCATTCCTTTTTCAGTTTTAATTCTACTCTGTTTTGTTTGTTTTTGAGTTTTGATTGGACCTGGAATCATGCATAACCTTCATATTAGCGTTGCATTCTCCATACTGCATTATTATAAAAAAAATGGCACGCGACGCGACAGCGTCGCCGATACGTCCACGTCATATGTGCCTCAAGGAAGAAAAGAGACTTTACAGAAAGTCACGCGAAAGCGTGGCTGGAGGCGTGCCTTTGGCACAAATGGATCCACGCGACTGTGTCGCTGATGCATTCGCGTCATTTGCGAAAAATGCCTCCTACACGTCCGCGTCACCCACGCGAACGCGTGACCTGAAAATCGGCGTAAAAAAGGTTGTATGGCAGCAAGTTGTGATGGAGTGGGGTTGAACTCGTGCTAGAAGCACAAGCCTTACCACGCGTCCGCGGCGTTTTTCAGAAAAAGGCCAACCACGCGATCGCATCCCCCACGCAACCACGTCACCCTAAAATTTGGCAAAATGAGTTTCAAATAGAGAGTTGCGCGACCACGAGGCTGCCCTCGTGCTAATGGCATGAAACACTCCACGCGAACGCGTGAGCCACGCGTCCGCATCACTTCATAGAAGCGCTATCCGCGCGAACGCGTGACCCACGCATTCGCGTTGCCTATGCCCCACAGCTTATCCAGATCGGCCAAGATATCTTATCTTTTCTTCCCCAAATCTAAATCTTTTCTTTTCCTTCTTATTTCTTTCTTCCTCCTTTCTTACTTTCTTTTTCTTTTTCCATTGGTGTTAAAATTTTCTTCTTCAATTATTGCATCTTTTCTTGAATTATTTTGGTGCTTCATGACTTGTTTTATTCTGATTGGGTATTATTATTCATAAATCAATGCTAATTTTTATAATACTAATATTCCTTTTGCATTGATATGCACTTACACTATCTTACATTACCCACACTCTCTTCCCATTGTTGCAACTTTTGCACTATTGATATGCCATTTGCTTCCACTATTTTCTCACTTGCATATTGTAGCTACCATGTAATTGAGACCTTTATTATTTGGCATTAACACCTATATTTTATTTATTTTTTTATCTTTATTTATGGGTTAATTTTCTTCCATTTCCTCTTCTTTCAGGATGGCCACCGAGAGGGGAAAGAAAGAACTTCTATATGGGGAGACAAGCAAGTCAATCTGCACAATCTATAGAGAAAGGCATCAGTTGGAGCAGCCCGTCCACTTGTACATCTTAGCATGCACCGAGGACGGTGCAACCTTTAAGTGTGCAGAGGTCGATACCGATCTCCATGGGTTAGTTATTTTCTTCTCAACACCAATGTCTTATTTTGTTTATTAGTTCATTGTTGCATTGCATAATAGATTGCATGTGTAGTTGATTGTTTGAATTTAAATACTACTTGGTTGAAAAATAATAAGTTTCTTTCTAAGACCCTATTTTTGAAAAAAAAATTCACTAATTTAAATTAAAAATTAAAAATTTTCTATGTGTTAAATTTTTTTAAAGTTGTATTTGGAACATGGTTTTTGAGCCAAAGAACACACAACTTGTGAGATTTTAAGCTTATTTACATGGTTACATTATTTAACCATAAATTTTTATTCTTGTGTGTTTTCTTCTCTATAATTGCAATCTTTGCTTTGTTCTATTCTATATGTCCATTATTTAGTGTATTTACATGCTTGCATATGATTGAGGCCATCATTTGATTATTAGCTTACTTATCCCAAATAGCCTACCCTTTCAATCACCTTTGTTAGCCCCCTTGAGCCTTTTTGACCCCCTCTTCTGTTTTATGACCACATTACTAGCCTTAAGTAGAAAAATAAATTAAAAATCCCAAGTTGAATCCTTGGTAAGCTTAAGATAGATATTGTGTGTAATTTAAGTATGGGGAATTTTATGGGAACATGGGATGATAGGAAAAAAGGGAATTAAATTGAATAAGTTATTTCAAAATTTCGGAAGCATGCTCATGTGAAATCAAAATAATTAAATTACCATGTGCATTGAGATTAAAAAAAGTTAAGTAATTAAATAAGGGGATACAAAAATTACCCCAATGCAAAATAAAAAGAACCAATGCACATGGGACAAAATTCAAAAATAAATTTGGTGCATGAGCATGTAATACAAAAGTGGGAAAATTTGGGTAGCTAGGTAAAGAACCTTGAAATTATATAAAGCGTGTATGTTAGGTGAGATCTTAGACTAATCAAGGATTCACTTTGTTAGCTCACTTAGCCTTATATATACATCCTTACCTTTAACTCAGCCCCATTACAACCCTGAAAAGACCTTATGATGTTTGTATTGGTATGCTAAATATTTGTTGATTGGTTAGATGAAGAACAAAGTTTAGAAAGCATGATTAGAGAAGAGTAGAGTGAATTACCCTATACACTTGAGAGACTAGAGTGATATACACTACCAGTAAGGGTTCAATGCTTGATTCTATGTTCCCTGCTATCATGAGCTATCTTTTTACAAGTTTACTTGTCTTTTATTGTGTAATTTGAATTAGTGGAATTTGATTCATATTTGTCTTGCAGAACTTATTTACTTTTAACCAAGTAGGTAGAAACATTTTTCATGTAGTTGCATTCACAAAGATAGGTTGCATTGCATACTCTCTATCATTCCTATTCATTCCTTTATAGTTTCTCTTGAGTTTAGCATGAGAACATGCTAATGTTTAAGTGTGGGGAGGTTGATAAACCTCTATTTCATGGTTTATCTTGTGCTCAATTGAGTGGTTTTTATCAACTCTTTACCCATTTATTCATACTATTTGAATGGTTTTACTTTTTTCTTCCGGATTTTGTGCTATGATTGAAAACATGCTTCTTTGGACTTTAAAATTGCTATATTTAAATCTCTCTTATTACCATTTGATGTCGTCATATGTGTGTTAAGTGATTTCGAAGATTACAGGGCAGGAATGGCTTAGAGGATGGAAAGGAAGCATGCAAAAGTGGAAGGAATACAAGAAACTGAAGGAATTGCCAAAGCAGTCAGCCTGACCTCTTCGCACTCAAACGGTCATAACTTTAGCAATAGAGGTCCAAATGATGCAGTTTTAGTTGTGTTAAAAAGCTAACGTCCGAGGCTTCGATTTGATATATAATTTACCATAGTGTCCGTACAGCTAGGCGACGCGAACGCATGTTACACGCGGACGCATCGCAGTGATGAAAATCAGCGTGTTTGATTTCATAACCAGCGAATTCTGGGCTGTTTTTGACCTTGTTCTCGGCCCAGAAAACACATATTAGAGGCTATAAAGTGGGAGAATGCATCCATTCAGAAGGGAACAACTCATAATTCACTTTTCATAATTTAGATATAGTTTTTAGAGAGAGAGGTTCTCTCCTCTCTCTTAGGTTTTAGGAATTAGGATTTCTCTTAGTTTTAGGATTTAGGATTATTTCTTCTTCAATCACAGGTTCAATGATCCTTTTACTTATTTTTTCAATTTGGTTAGAAAGCATGATTAGAGAATAGTATAGTGAATTACCTTATACACTTGAGAGACTAGAGTGATATACACTACCAGTAAGGGTTCAATGCTTGATTCTATGTTCCCTGCTTTCATGAGCTATCTTCTTACAAGTTTACTTGTCTTTTATTGTGTAATTTGAATTAGTGGAATTTGATTCATATTTGTCTTGGAGAACATATTTACTTTTAACCAAGTAGGTAGAAACATTTTGCATGTAGTTGCATTTACATAGATAGGTTGCATTGCATGCTCTCTATCATTCCTATTCACTCATTTATAGTTTCTCTTGAGTTTAGCATGAGAACATGCTAATGTTTAAGTGTGGGGAGGTTGATAAACCTCTATTTCATGGTTTATCTTGTGCTCAATTGAGTGGTTTTTATCAACTTTTTACCCACTTATTCATACTATTTGCATGGTTTTACTTTTTCCTTCTGAATTTTGTGCTATGATTGAAAACATGCTTCTTTGGACTTTAAATTTGCTATGTTTAAATCTCTCTTATTACCATTCAACGCCTTAATATGTGTGTTATGTGATTTCGGAGATTACAGGGCAGGAATGGCTTAGAGGATGGAAAGGAAGCATGCAAAAGTGGAAGGAATAAAAGAAACTGAAGGAATTGCCAAAGCTTTTAGCCTGACCTCTTCGCACACAAACAGTCATAACTTGAGCTACATAGGTCCAAATAATGCGGTTCCAGTTGCGTTGGAAAGCTAACATCCGGGGGCTTCAATTTGATATATAATTTTTTATTGTGGCCATACAGCTAGGCGATGCGAATGCGTGCTCCACGCGGAAACATCGGAGTGAAGAAAATCAGTGTGTTTGATTTCATAACCAGCGAATTCTTGGCAGTTTTTGACCCAGTTTTCGACCCAGAAAACACATATTAGAGGCTATAAAGTGGAGTAATGCATCCGTTCAGAAGGGAACAACTCATAATTCACATTTCATAATTTATATGTAGTTTTTAGAGAGAGAGGTTCTCTCCTCTCTCTTAGGTTTTAGGAATTAGGATTTCTCTTAGTTTTAAGATTTAAGATTATTTCTTCTTCAATCACATGTTCAATGTTCCTTTTACTTATTTTCTCAATTTGGTTAGAAAGCATGATTAGAGAAAAGTAGGGTGAATTACCTTATACACTTGAGAGACTAGAGTGATATACATTACCAGTAAGGGTTCAATGCTTGATTCTGTGTTCCTTGCTTTCATGAGCTATCTTCTTACAAGTTTACTTGTCTTTTATTGTGTAATTTGAATTAGTGGAATTTGATTCATATTTGTATTGGAGAACTTATTTACTTTTAACCAAGTAGGTAGAAATATTTTGCATGTAGTTGCATTCACATAGATAGGTTGCATTGCATACTCTCTATCATTCTTCTTCACTCCTTTATAGTTTCTCTTGAGTTTAGCATGAGGACGTGCTAATGTTTAAGTGTGGGGAGGTTGATAAACCTCTATTTAATAGTTTATCTTGTGCTCAATTGAGTGGTTTTTATCAACTCTTTACCCACTTATTCATACTATTTGCATGGTTTTACTTTTTCCTTACGGATTTTGTACTATGATTGAAAACATGCTTCTTTGGACTTTAAATTTGCTATGTTTAAATCTCTTTTATTACCATTCAATACCGTGATATATTTTTTAAGTGATTTTGGAGATTACAGGGCAGGAATGGCTTAGAGGATGGAAAAAAAAGCATGCAAAAGTGGAAGAAATACAAGAAACTGAAGGATTTGCCAAAGCTGTCAGCCTGACCTCTTCGCACTCAAACGGTCATAAATGGAGCTACAGAGGTCCAAATGATGCGGTTCTAGTTGTGTTGGAAAACTAACGTTCGGGGATTTAATTTGATATATAAGTTGCCATAGTGGTCGTACAGCTAGGTGACGCGAACGCATGCTCCACTCGGACGCGTCGCAGTGACGAAAATCAGCGTGTTTGATTTCATAACTTGAGAATTCTAGACTATTTTTGACTCAGTTCTCGGCCCAGAAAATACATATTAGAGGCTATAAAGTGAGGGAATTCATCCATTTAGAAGGGAACAACTCATAATTCATTTTTCATAATTTAGATGTAGTTTTTGGAGAGAGAGGTTCTCTCCTCTCTCTTAGGTTTTACGAATTAGGATTTAGGATTATTTCTTCTTCAATCACAGGTTCAATGTTCCTTTTACTTATTTTCTCAGTTTGGTTAGAAAGTATGATTAGAGAAGAATAGAGTGAATTACCCTATCCACTTGAGAGACTAGAGTGATATACACTATCAGTAAGGGTTCAATGCTTGATTCTATGTTCCCTGCTTTCATGAGCTATCTTCTTACAAGTTTACTTGTCTTTTATTGTGTAATTTGAATTAGTGGAATTTGATTCATATTTCTCTTGGAGAACTTATTTACTTTTAACCAAAGTAGGTAGAAATATTTTGCATGTAGTTGCATTCACATAGATAGGTTGCATTGCATACTCTCTATCATTCCTCTTCAATCCTTTATAGTTTCTCTTGAGTTTAGCATGAGGACACGGTAATATTTCAGTGTGGGGAGATCAATAAACCTCTATTTCATGGTTTATCTTGTGTTCAATTGAGTGGTTTTTATCAACTCTTTACCCACTTATTCATACTATTTGCATGGTTTTACTTTTTCCTTCCGGATTATGTGCTATGATTGAAAACATGCTTCTTTGGACTTTAAATTTGCTATGTTTAAATCTCTCTTATTACCATTCGATGCCGTGATATGTGTGTTAAGTGATTTCGGAGATAACAGGGCAGGAATGGCTTAGAGGATGGAAAGAAAGCATGCAAAAGTGGAAGGAATACAAGAAACTGAAGGAACTGCCAAAGCTGTCAGCCTGAACTCTTCGCACTCAAACGGTCATAACTTGAGCTACAAAAGTCCGAATGATGCGGTTTCATTGCGTTGGAAAGCTAATGTCCGGGGCTTCGATTTGATATATAAGTTGTCATAGTGGCCGTACAGCAAGGTGATGCGAACGCGTACTCCACGCGGATGCCTCGCTGTGACGAAAATCAGCGTGTTTGATTTCATAACCAGCAAAATCTGGGCTGTTTTTGACCCAGTTCTCGGCCATTAAAACACATATTAGAGGCTATAAAGTGGTAAAATGCATCCATTTAGAAGGGAACAACTCATAATTCACTTTTCATAATTTAGATGTAGTTTTTAGAGAGAGAGGTTCTCTCCTCTCTCTTAGGTTTTAGGAATTAGGATTTCTCTTAGTTTTAGAATTTAGGATTATTTCTTCTTCAATCACAGGTTCAATGTTCCTTTTACTTATTTTCTCAATTTGGTTAGAAAGCATGATTAGAGAAGTGTAGAGTGAATTACCCTATACACTTGAGAGACTAGAGTGATATACACTACTAGTAAGGGTTCAATGCTTGATTCTATGTTCCCTGTTTTCATGAGCTATCTTCATACAAGTTTACTTGTCTTTTATTATGTAATTTGAATTAGTGGAATTCGATTCATATTTGTCATGGAGAACTTATTTACTTTGAACCAAGTAGGTAGAAATATTTTGCATGTAGTTGCATTCACATAGATAGGTTGCATTGCATACTCTCTATCATTCCTCTTCACTTCTTTATAGTTTCTCTTGAGTTTATTGGTGCACAAAATTGTGATCATCAATGGCCCCATCAACATAGTACACTCAATTGCAATCTCAACTCTTTATCACAACTTCGCCCAACTAACCAGCAAGTGCACTGGGTCGTCCAAGTAATAAACCTTACGCGAGTAAGGGTCGATCCCACGGAGATTGTTGGTTTGAAGCAAGCTATGGTCATCTTGTAAATCTCAGTCAGGCGGATTCAAATGATTATGGAGGATTAATGATTAAAAGATAAATAAAACATAAAATAAAAATAGAGATACTTACGTAATTCATTGGTGAGAATTTCAGATAAGCGTATGGAGATGCTTTGTCCCTTCTGTCTCTCTACTTTCTGGTGCGCGAAATTGTGAACTATACTTTTTCACAACTCTCATAATCCCTGGTAATGGCTCCAAAAACGTGGTAGCCCAATACCATGGCATTACACAACTTCGCACAACTAACCAGCAAGTGCACTGGGTCGTCCAAGTAATAAACCTTACGTGAGTAAGGGTCGATCCCACGGAGATTGTTAGTATTGAAGCAAGCTATGGTCATCTTGTAAATCTTAGTCAGGCAAACTCAGATATATATGGTGATGAACGAAAATAACATAAAAGATAAAGATAGTGATACTTATGTAATCCATTGGTAGGAACTTCAGATAAGCGCATGAAGATGCCTTCCCTTCCGTCTCTCTGCTTTTCTACTGTCTTCATCCAACCCTTCTTACTCCTTTCCATGGCAAGCTCGTATAGGGTCTCACTGTTGTCAGCAGCTACCTCCCATCCTCGCAGTGAAAGCTAATGCACACACTCTGTCACAGTGCTGTCAATCACCGGTGTGGTTCCCTCCCCTACCGGAATAGAATAACTCTTTTGCGTCTGTCACTAACGCCCAGTAGGTTACAGGTTTGAAGCACGTCACAGTCATTCAATCATTGAATCCTACTCAGAATACCACAGACAAGGTTAGACCTTCCGGATTCTCTTGAATGCTGCCATCAGTTCTTGCCTATACCACGAAGACTCTGATCTCACGGAATGGTTGGCTCGTTTGTCAGGCGAGCACTCGGTTGTCAGGCGATCAACCATGCATCGTGCAATCAGGAATCCAAGAGATATTCACCAAGCCTCAAATGCTTGTAGAACAAGAGTGGTTGTCAGTCACTTTGTTCATGAGTGAGAATGGTGATGGGCGTCAATCATCACCTTCATCATGTTGAAGAACAAGTGATATCTTGGATAAAGAACAAGCGGAATTTGAATGAAAGAACAATAGTAATTGCATTAATACTCGAGGTACAGCAGAGCTCCACACCTTAATCTATGGTGTGTAGAAACTCCACCGTTGAAAATACATAAGCATAAGGTCTAGGCATGGCCGAATGGCCAGCCTCCCAATGATCTAAGAACTAAAATGTCCAAAGATGATCTAGAGATCTAAAAGTGATCAAAAGATTTTATACAATAGTAAAGGTCCTACTTATAAGAAACTAGTAGCCTAGGGTGTACAGAAATGAGTAAATGACATAAAAATCCTCTTCCGGGCCCACTTGGTGTGTGCTTGGGTTGAGCAATGAAGCAATTTCGTGTAGAGACTCTTCTTGGAGTTAAACGCCAGCTTTGGTGCCAGCTTGGGCGTTTAACTCCCATTTGGGTGCCAGTTCCAGCGTTTAATGCTGGGATTCCTTGAGGTGACTTTGAACGCCGGTTTGGGCCATCAAATCTTGGGCAAAGTATGGACTATTATATATTGCTTGAAAGCCCAGGATGTCTACTTTCCAACGCCGTTGAGAGCGCGCCAATTGGGCTTCTGTAGCTCCAGAAAATCCGCTTCGAATGCAGGGAGGTCAGAATCCAACAGCATCTGCAGTCCTTTTTGGTCTCAGAATCAGATTTTTGCTCAGGTCCCTCAATTTCAGCCAGAAAATACCTGAAATCACAGAAAAACACAAACTCATAGTAAAGTCCAGAAAAGTGAATTTTAATTAAAAACTAATAAAAATACTAAAACTAACTATATCATATCAAAAACATACTAAAAACAATGCCAAAAAGTACAAATTATCCGCTCATCACAACACCAAACTTAAATTGTTGCTTGTCCTCAAGCAACTGAAAATCAAATAAGATAAAAAGAAGAGAATATGCAATGAATTCCAAAAACATCTGTGAAGATCAGTATTAATCAGATGAGCGGGGCTTTTAACTTTTTGCCTCCGAACAGTTTTGGCATCTCACTCTATCCTTTGAAATCCAGAATGGTTGGCTTCTTTAGGAACTTAGAATCCAGATAGTGTTAATGATTCTCTTAGTAAAGTATGATGATTCTTGAACATAGCTATTTATTGAGTCTTGGCTGTGGCCCAAAGCACTCTGTCTTCCAGTATTACCACCGGATACATACATGCCACAGACACATAATTGGGTGAACCTTTTCAGATTGTGACTCAGCTTTGCTAAAGTCCCCAATTAGAGGTGTCCAGGGTTCTTAAGCACACTCTTATTGCCTTGGATCACAACTCTTATTCCTTTCTCTTTTTTTTTTCTTTTTTCGTTTTTTTTTTCGGTTTTTTTTTTTTTGAAATGCTTTTTCTTGCTTCAAGAATCATTTTATTGATTTTTCAGATCCTCAGTAACATGTCTCCTTTTTCATCATTCTTTCAAGAGCCAACATCCATGAACCACAAATTCAAAAGACATATGCACTGTTTAAGCATACATTCAGAGAACAAAAATATTGCCACCACATCAAAATAATTAAACTATTATAAAATTCAAAATTCATGCAATTCTTTCTTTTATCAATTAGGCACGTTTTTATTGAAGAAAGGTGATGGATTCATAGGACATTCATAACTTTAAGGCATAGACACCAAGACACTAATGATCATAAGACACAAACATGGATAAACATAAGCATTAAAATTCGAAAAAACAGAAGAACAATAACAAGGAAATCAAAGAACGGGTCCACCTTAGTGATAGCGGCTCTTTCTTGCTCTTGAAGATCCTATGGAGTGCTTGAGCTCCTCAATGTCTCTTCCTTGTCTTTGTTGCTCCTCCCTCATGATTCTTTGATCTTCTCTAATTTCATGAAGGATGATGGAGTGTTCTTGATGCTCCACCCTCAGTTGTCCCATGTTGGAACTTAGTTCTCCTAGGGAGGTGTTTAGTTGCTCCCAATAGTTTTGTGGAGGAAAATTCATCCCTTGAGGAATCTCAGGGATCTCATGATGAGTGAGATCTCTTGTGTACTCCATCCTTTTCTTGGTGATGGGCTTGTCCTCATCAATGGGAATGTCTCCCTCTATGTCAACTCCAATTGAATAACAGAGGTGACAAATGAGATGAGGAAAGGCTAACCTTGCCAAGGTGGAGGTCTTGTCCGCCACCTTATAGAGTTCTTGGGCTATAACCTCATGAACCTCTATTTCTTCTCCAATCATGATACTATGGATCATGATGGCCCGTCTATGGTAACTTCGGACCGGTTGCTAGTGGGGATGATTGAGCGTTGTATGAACTCTAACCATCCTCTAGCCACGGGCTTGAGGTCATGCCTTCTCAATTGGACCGGCTTTCCTCTTGAATCTTGCTTCCATTGTGCGCCCTCTTCACATATGACTGTGAGGACTTGGTCCAACCTTTGATCAAAGTTGACCCTTCTAGTGTAAGGATGCTCATCTCCTTGCATCATAGGCAAGTTGAACGCCACCCTCACACTCTCCGGACTAAAATCCAAGTATTTCCCCCGAACCATAGTGAGATAATTCTTTGGATTCGGGTTCACACTTTGGTCATGGTTCTTTGTGATCCATGCATTGGCATAGAACTCTTGAACCATCAAGATTCCGACTTGTTGAATGGGGTTGGTAAGAACTTCCCAACCTCTTCTTCGGATCTCATGGCGGATCTCCGGATATTCACCCTTTTTGAGTGAAAAGGGGACCTCGGAGATCACCTTCTTCAAGGCCACAACTTCATAGAAGTGGTCTTGATGCACCCTTGAGAGGAATCTATCCATCTCCCATGACTCGGAGGTGGAAGCTTTTGCCTTCCCTTTCCTCTTTTTAGAGGTTTCTCCGGCCTTGGATGCCATAAATGGTTATGGAAAAACAAAAAGCAATGCTTTTACCACACCAAACTTAAAATGTTTGCTCGTCCTCGAGCAAAAGAAGAAAGAAGAGAGTAGAAGAAGAAGAAATGAGGAAGAAGGGAGATGGTAGTGTGTTCGGCCAAGAAGGGTAAGAAAGGGGGTTTAGGTTGTGTGAAAATGAAGAGTTGAAGAAGGGTATTTATAGGAGAGAGGGGGTAAAGGTTCGGCCATTATGGGTGGGTTTGGGAGGGAAAGTGGTTTGAATTTGAAGGGTGAGGTTGGTGGGTTTTATGAGGATGGATGTGAGTGGTGAAGAGAAAGATGGGATTTGATAGGTGAGGGGTTTTTGGGGAAGAGGTGTTGAGGTGATTGGTGAATGGGGGAAGAAGAGAGAGTGATGGTAGGGTCCTGTGGGGTCCACAGATCCTGTAGTGTCAAGGAAAAGTCATCCCTGCACTAAATGTTGCTCGAAATCACGTTTTGAGCCATTTCTGGCGTTAAACGCCGGGCTGGTGCCCATTCCTGGCGTTTAACGCCAGGTTGTTGCCCTTTACTGGCGTTTAACGCCAGTCTGGTGCCCCTTTCTGGCGTTAAACGCCCAGAATGGTGCCAGACTGGGCGTTAAACGCCCAACAGCTAGCATTACTGGCGTTTGAACGCCAGTTTCTTCTCCTCCAGGGTGTGCTGTTTTTCTTCCTGTTTTTCATTCTGTTTTTGCTTTTTTCATTGTTTTTGTGACTTCTTATGATCATTAACCTACAAAAAAGATAAAATAACAAAAGAAAATAATTAATTATAAAACATTGGGTTGCCTCCCAACAAGCGCTTCTTTAATGTCATTAGCTTGACAGAGGGCTCTCATGGAGCCTCAGAAATGCTCAGAACCGTGTTGAAACCTCCCAACACCAAACTTAGAGTTTGAATGTGGGGTTTCAACACCAAACTTAGAGTTTGGTTGTAGCCTCCCAACACCAAACTTAGAGTTTGACTGTGGGGGCTCTGTTTGGCTCTGTTTTGAGAGGAGCTCTTCATGCTTCCTCTCCATGATGACAGAGGGATATCCTTGGGCCTTAAACACCAAGGATTTTTCATTCACTTGAATGATTAACTCTCCTCTGTCAACATCAATCACGCCTTTGCTGTGGCTAGGAAGGGTCTGCCAAGGATGATGGATTCATCCATGCACTTCCCAGTCTCTAGGATTATGAAATCAGTAGGAATGTACTGGTCTTCAACTTTAACCAGAACATCCTCTACAAGTCCATGGGCTTGTTTTCTTGAGTTGTCTGCCATCTCTAATGAGATTCTTGCAGCTTGCACCTGTAAGATCCCTAATTTCTCCATTACAGAGAGGGGCATGAGGTTCACACTTGACCCTAAGTCACACAAGGCCTTCTTGAAGGTCATGGTGCCTATGGTACAAGGTATAGAAAACTTCCCAGGATCCTGCCTCTTTTGAGGCAGTTTCTGCCTAGACAAGTCATCCAGTTCTTTGGTGAGCAAGGGAGGTTCATCCTCCCAAGTCTCATTTCCAAATAACTTGTCATTTAGTTTCATGATTGCTCCAAGGTATTTAGCAACTTGCTCTTCAGTAACATACTCATCCTCTTCAGAGGAAGAATACTCATCAGAGCTCATGAATGGCAGAAGTAAGTCCATGGAATCTCTATGGTCTCATTTTGAGCCTCGGATTCCCAAGGTTCCTCATTGAGGAACTCAGAGGAGAGTGGTGCACGCCCACTGGGGTCTTTCTCAGTGGCGTCTTCTTCCTCTCTTTCCTCTCCATATTCGGCCATGTTGATGGCCTTGCATTCTCCTTTTGGATTTTCTTCTGTATTACTTGGGAGAGTACTAGGAGGGAGTTCAGTAACTTTCTTGCTCAGCTGACCCACTTGTCCTTCCAAATTTCTGATGGAGGACCTTGTTTCATTCATGAAACTTTGAGTGGTCTTTATTAGATCAGAGACCATTGTTGCTAAGTCAGAAGTATTCTGCTTAGAACTCTCTGTCTGTTGCTGAGAAGATGATGGAAAGGCTTGCCATTGCTAAACCTGTTTCTTCCACCATTATTGTTATTGAACCTTGTTGAGGTCTCTCTTGATTCTTCCATGAGAGAATTGGGTGATTTCTCCATGAAGAATTGTAGGTATTTCCATAGGGTTCTCCTAGTAATTCACCTCTTCCATGGAAGGGTTCTCAGGATCATAAGCTTCTTCCTCAGATGAAGCATCCTTTGTACTGTTTGGTGCATTTTGCATTCCAGACAGACTTTGAGAAATCAAATTGACTTGTTGAGTCAATATCTTGTTCTGAGCCAATATGGCATTCAGAGTGTCAATCTCAAGAACTCCTTTCTTCTGACTAGTCCCATTGTTCACAGGATTCCTTTCAGAAGTGTACATGAATTGGTTATTTGCAACCATTTCAATCAATTCTTGAGCTTCTGCAGGCGTCTTCTTCAGATGAAGAGATCCTCCAGCAGAGCTATCCAAGGACATCTTAGATAGTTCAGAGAGACCATCATAGAAAATACCTATGATGCTCCATTTAGAAAGCATGTCTGAAGGACATCTTCTGATTAATTGTTTGTATCTTTCCCAAGCTTCATAGAGGGATTCTCCATCCTTCTGTCTGAAGGTTTGGACTTCCACTCTAAGCTTACTCCATCTTTGTGGTGGAAAGAACTTTGCCAAGAAGGCATTGACTAGCTTTTCCCAAGAGTCCAGGCTTTCTTAGGTTGAGAATCCAACCATATTCTAGCTCTGTCTCTTACAGCAAAAGGGAATAGCATCAGTCTATAGACTTCAGGGTCTACCCCATTAGTCTTGACTGTGTCACAGATTTGCAAGAATTCAGCTAAAAACTGATGAGGATCTTCCATTGGAAGTCCATGGAACTTGCAATTCTGTTGCATTAGAGAAACTAATTGAGGCTTAAGCTCAAAGTTGTTTGCTCCAATGGCAGGGATAGAGATGCTTCTCCCATAGAAGTCGGGAGTAGGTGCAGTAAAGTCACCCAGCACCTTCCTTGCATTGTTGGCATTGTTGTTGTTTTCGGCTGCCATGGGTTCTTCTTCTTTGAAGAATTCGGTCAGGTCCTCTAAAGAGAGTTGTGCTTTGGCTTCTCTTAGCTTTCTCTTCAAGGTCCTTTCGGGTTCAGGATCAGCTTCAACAAGAATGTCTTTGTCTCTGCTCCTGCTCATATGAAAGAGAAGAAAATGTGGAATCCTCTATGTCACAGTATAGAGATTCCTTGAAATGTCAGAGGAAAAGAGAAATAGAAAGAAGAAGGAGAAGAAGAATTCGAACTTTAATTAGATAAGGTTCGAATTGTGCATTTAGAAGGAGTGGTACTCCATAAATAGAAGGATGTGAGAAGGAGGGAAGAGGATTTTCGAAAATTCAATTAAAAGATTTTGAAAACATTTTGAAAATTTGATTGATAATTTTCGAAAATTGAAAGTGGAAGAGAAATCAAGTGATTTTTGAAAAAGATTTTGAAATTAGAAACTAAAAAGATTTGATTGAAAACTAATTTGAAAAAGATATGATAAAAAATTATGATTGAAAGGTTATTGTCTTAAAGAGATGTGATTGAGAAGATATGATTTGAAAACCATTTTAAAAGATATGTTTTGAAAATTATTTTAAAAGATTTGATTTGGAAAATTAGTGACTTGCCTAACAAGAAAAGATATGATTCAAACATAAAACCTTCCTTAACAGAAAAGGCCAAAAAATGTTCAATCAAATCATTAATTGTTAGTAAGTATCTTTGAAAGGAAAGAAATTAATTTTGAAAACATTTGATTGAAAGATTTGATTTGAAAAAGATTTGATTTGAAAAACTTGAAAAAAATTGATTTGAAAACAAAATCTTCCCCCTAGCACCATCCTGGCGTTAAACGCCCAGAATGGTATACATTCTGGCGTTTAACGCCCAAATGCTACCTCTTTGGGCGTTAAACGCCCAACCAGGTGCCCTGGCTGGCGTTTAAACGCCAGTCTGCCTTCTTCACTGGGCATTTTTGAATGCTCAGCTTTTTCTGTATAATTCCTCTGCAGTGTGTTCTGAATCTTCAATCCCTTGTATCATTGACTTGAAAATACACAAATTAAAAATATTTTTGGATTTTAATAATTAAAATGCAACAAGAATCAATAACAATGCATGCAAGACACCAAACTTAGCAGTTTGTATACTACTGACACTAATGAACTGAAAATGCATATGAGACACACAAATACTCAAGTCAATAGAATTCAAGATCAGAGCAAGTGAATCATCAAGAACATCTTGAAGATCACTAAGACATATGAATGCATGCAATTGACACCAATCTTAGGATGAGACACTAGACTCAAACAAGAAATATTTTTGAATTTTATGATTTTTTAATTTTTTAATTTTTTTTGTGTTTTTCAAAAATTAAGTGGAAAAAGAAGGTATCAAAATTCTTAATGAGAATTCCAGGAATCAGTGCAATGCTAGTCTAAGACTCCGGTCCAGGAATTAGACATGGCTTCACAGCCAGCCAAGCTTCCAAAGAAGCTTCGGTCCAAAACACTAGACATGACCAAAGGTCAGCCAAGCCTTAGCAAATCACTGCTCCAAAAGCAAGATTGATATGAAATCAACAAGCTCTTGTGGTGATAAGTTGAAACCTCGGTCCAATCAGATTAGACATGGCTTCTCAGCCAGCCAGATTTCAACAAATCATCATGAAACTCTAGAATTCATCTTCAAGAATTTCGAAAAAAAAATACCTAATCTAAGCAACAAGATGAACCGTCAGTTGTCCAGCCTGAACAATCCCGGCAATAACACCAAAAATTTGATGTTGTTGCCGGATCTTGGCACTGATGTTACCAAAGGCTTGCTCAAAACTAGAACAATCCCCGCAACGGCGCCAAAAACTTGGTGCGCAAATTGTGAACTATACTTTTTCACAACTCTCATAATCCCTGGTAATGGCTCCAAAAACGTGGTAGCCCAATACCATGGCATTACACAACTTCGCACAACTAACCAGCAAGTGCACTGGGTCGTCCAAGTATAAACCTTACGTGAGTAAGGGTCGATCCCACGGAGATTGTTAGTATTGAAGCAAGCTATGGTCATCTTGTAAATCTTAGTCAGGCAAACTCAGATATATATGGTGATGAACGAAAATAACATAAAAGATAAGATAGTGATACTTATGTAATCCATTGGTAGGAACTTCAGATAAGCGCAGAAGATGCCTTCCTTCCGTCTCTCTGCTTTTCTACTGTCTTCATCCAACCCTTCTTACTCCTTTCCATGGCAAGCTCGTATAGGGTCTCACTGTTGTCAGCAGCTACCTCCCATCCTCGCAGTGAAAGCTAATGCACACACTCTGTCACAGTGCTGCCAATCACCGGTGTGGTTCCCTCCCCTACCGGAATAGAATAACTCTTTTGCGTCTGTCACTAACGCCCAGTAGGTTACAGGTTTGAAGCACGTCACAGTCATTCAATCATTGAATCCTACTCAGAATACCACAGACAAGGTTAGACCTTCCGGATTTCTTGAATGCTGCCATCATTTTGCCTATACACGAAGACTCTGATCTCACGGAATGGTTGGCTCGTTTGTCAGCGAGCACTCGGTTGTCAGGCGATCACCATGCATCGTGCAATCAGGAATCCAAGAGATATTCACCAAGCCTCAAATGCTTGTAGAACAAGAGTGGTTGTCAGTCACTTTGTTCATGAGTGAGAATGGTGATGGCGTCAATCATCACCTTCATCATGTTGAAGAACAAGTGATATCTGGATAAACAAGCGGAATTTGAATGAAAGAACAATAGTAATTGCATTAATACTCGAGGTACAGCAGAGCTCCACACCTTAATCTATGGTGTAGAAACTCCCCGTTGAAAATACATAAGCATAAGTCTAGGCATGGCCGAATGGCCAGCCTCCCAATGATCTAAGAACTAAAATGTCCAAAGATGATCTAGAGATCTAAAGTGATCAAAAGATTTTTATACAATAGTAAAAGGTCCTACTTATAAGAACTAGTAGCCTAGGGTGTACAGAAATGAGTAATGACATAAAATCCTCTTCGGGCCCACTTGGTGTGTGCTTGGGTTGAGCAATGAAGCAATTTCGTGTAGAGACTCTTCTTGGAGTTAAACGCCAGCTTTGGTGCCAGCTTGGGTTTAACTCCCATTTGGTGCCAGTTCCAGCGTTTAACGCTGGGATTCCTTGAGTGACTTTGAACGCCGTTTGGGCCATCAAATCTTGGGCAAAGTATGGACTATTATATATGCTGGAAAGCCCAGGATGTCTTTTCCAACGCCGTGAGAGCGCGCCAATTGGGCTTCTGTAGCTCCAGAAATCCGCTTCGAATGCAGGGAGGTCAGAATCCAACAG